>NW_020693410.1:0-5963 GCF_002925995.2 Terrapene triunguis
ACTTGAAGGTGGCAATTTTGCAACAAAAAAACTTCAAAAACAGACTCCAAAGAGAGACTGAACTTGAATTAATATGCAAATTAGATACAATTAACTTAGGTTTGAACAGAGACTGGGAATGGTTGGGTCATTACACTAATTGAATCTATTTCCCCATGTTAAGTATCCTCACACCTTCTATGGGTCATCTCGATTATCACTTCAAAAGTTGTTGGTTTTTTTTCCTCCTCCTGATGATAGTTCATCTCAATTGATTGGCCTCTTACAGTTGGTATGGCTACTTCCACCTTTTCAGGTTCTCTGTATGTATGAATATCTTCTTGCTGTATGTTCCAGTCTATGCATCCAATGAAGTGGACTGTAGCCCATGAAAGCTTATGCTCAAATAAATTTGTTAGTCTCTAAGGTGCCACAAGTACTCCTGTTTTTTTTGCAGATACAGACAAACACGGCTGCTACTCTGAAACCTAAGATAGCAGAGTGTGCAATTATTCAGGTTAATGTGCATCGCTAGGATGGATGGATGGATGATGGCCTGAAAAGAGACACTGTTATTCATAGGTGCCGACTTACTTAGTTGCTGGGGGGTGCTTGACCCCCCACTCTGCCCCAGGCCCACCCCAACTCCACTCCTTTCTCCAAGACCCCACCCCGTCCCACCTCTTCCCACCCCCCTCTGCCCCAGTCCCCACCCCCACCTCCAAGCCCACCTCCGTCCCCCTCTTTCCGTTACCTCTCCTGCCTCTTCCTGCCCCCGCCCCCCCCCACCCAGTGCCTCCTGAACGCTGTGGAACAGCTGATCCATTGCAGGTAGGAGGCACTGGGAGGGAGGGGAAGGAGCTGATCTGTGGGTCCCCTGTTGTGTGGGAGGTTCTGAGGGAAGGGGCTGACCCATGGGGGTTCCAGTGGGTGCAGATCACCCACTATTTTTTCCAATGGATGCTCCAGCCCTGGAGCACCCACAGAGTCTGCACCTATGCTGTTATTAATATATTCACTATTTTATCACTTCCATAAATTCTATATTATATCAGATTATCCAGAGCTAGATATAACCTCCCCATAATTTAAAATAATTCATGAATGTAATCAGGGAAACACACAACACACACTTTATGTTTCACACACACACACACACACACACACACAATTGTTCAGTAGAAAATTAACAAATATTTGGGATTTATTTTGAATTCCCATTGATTAACCTTGGTTCTCTCAGCCAAAAATACATTGCGTCATTACCCACCAAAGCAAGTGATAGACCACTATTGGATGTCATCATCTATATTTACCTGTGAGGGATCATGGGTCCCCAACCTAGATCTGTAGGTCCACAGCCAGTCCTCAGACAACAGCAACCACCCAATACTCCCAGGTACCAACAGTCAGTGTCACGCTGGTGGACCCCAGTTCAGCAGAGGCATTGCTCTCTTGACTGGAGGAGATATCTGGCTTCTCCAATACTCTAGGACTCACTATTTAAGCCAGGAGACAAAGGAAGTTGTCTGAACAACTAGGTCAATCCTAGTTTGGCTGCTTGCTGCATTGAACCCCGCCTTCTGACTCCTGAGCCCTGCCTGATTCCTGCCTTGTTCCAGATCCCTGCTTCTATGGCCCACCCCTGGCTACTGACTCTGGCTCCAACTCTTGGCTTGACTCAGACTCCAGCTTGGGCTCTGATCCTTGGCTCGACTCTTGATTCTGACTCTAGCTCTGACCCAGACTCCAGTTCCTGGTTCATGACTCCTGCTCCAACCACTAGACCTGACCACCACTGCTCTGACCACCTATGACCTGGTCCATGAAACTGCCATGGTCAGTAGAGAAGAGGAATGTAGCCTGTGCATTTGTCTGTGGCTAATTCAGCTACCCGAGTGAAAAATGCAGGGAAAGAAAAACTTCTAAGGGCCACAATAAATGCTGTAGACGATTTCAACAGGCATTGAAGACGCTGAATGTCTTTCAGGTGGTGTTCAGAGCATCACAGGATTGGGCCTGAATAGTATATCCCTCCATCCATTTGAGATACACACCACGATGTATAACACGTACAGTATATTTAATACCATTCTCATTTTGTTATGGTTTACATATGAATGTGAATTTCTTCCAGGATATTTTGGCTTAGTATGTCCCCAGATCTTTCTCACCTGAAGTTTCAGTCTGCTGAACACTAGGGGCATTTTAAAAACACTCCAGTTCTTTTATTTATTATAATGTTGCTATATTCTGAGCAGACAGTATGAACAAAATATTGGTACACTTCCAGTATTATTGAATGATTGAGTGTGAAGGCCTCCTTTGCATATTTTCTTTTTTAAAATGTACTGCTTTCCAGTGTGTTTTCCCAACTGTGCATACAGCTTTTGATTCTCATCAGTGCTGCTAGTCAATCAAGAGCTGAGCTATAAACTATTCATTGCATTCTGTGTCACACAGGTGTGGAGAGATTTTTGATTTGACTTACAAATTCCCTTCTCTTCCTGGCGAGCAGTCTGCTTGTCATGCTGCAGCTAGGTGTTTTAAACACCTGCTCTTTCCATGACACACTTCTTGGAATCTCCAGCTTTGTGATTTCTGACAGACTCTTTCCTGTCAGTTCCTGTCTTGTCCTACCCTCAGAGGTTATTCCTGTTATTGTCTCTCTCCCCCGCATACACCCCAATTGAGTCTTGTTCAAGTATCCATCTGCTTGATTACTGTTCCAGTCAATCATGGAATATATGTAAGTTAGACTTTTGGCTTATTGACTTCTTGTCAGCTGAGGGTTGCAGGCAGTATATTTGTGATTGTACTTAACATCCCCTTTAACCTCATTGAAAAAAAAAGTTTTTGTAATTCTCAGAAGGCCCCTAAAATTCTGGAGTGCTTTGCAGGCCAGCTTCTGTAGAGTGCCCTAGAATTCAACCACAGATTCTGGTGTATCTAGGCCTATAGCGGTCTCTGAATTCTGGAAGATTTGGTTTTTCAGTTGCAGTGAACTCACAGCCATTGAGTTTAGCTAACTGTTCAGTATCTTAGGACATAAACCATAGCCAGAAACAAAACAAAGATATGGCATTGGTAATTCAATACTGGTACTCTTTTTTCCCTGAGTCAGTACTAAACCAAAGCTCTGGCAAAGTGTTAGGGGGCACTTTCTGGTCTTTCAGAAGATGTGAAATGTCAAACGAAAGTACAGCCTTAGACAGCTCATAGCATTTTTTCATGACAGATGGAATGAGAGAGGTACCTGAGTACTCAACCCTGGCTCTGCCACCAACTCCCTCTGATGCTTTGGGCAAGTCACGTTGGGCTTTCATAAAAACAGACTAAGTTTCTAGCCATCATTGTTGTGGAGAAAAGCTTGAAAACATCAATTGAGTGTAAACTAAAAGGCTCAAAATCCAGAAGATAAATAAAAAGAAACTCAATGATTTTTAGGCAAATTTTGTGATTTTCTTTTAGGCTTATCTCGATTTTTTTTTAAATGAGTAGGGTTGGCAATATGGTGAAAGGCACTACATTACTTTAACAACTACTACTTTTTTATATGTACCCTACATTTACATGTTCCTTGCCTCAGAGTTCACAACTGGAGACAGACAAAACAAACACTAGACAAGCCAGGGACAATTCAGGGAAGAGAAATGTGCAAAATTATAAAATAAGGTGCAGCTTAATAAGTTATAAATGGCCACACTGTTTTCTGGCTGTTGTTTTTTTAATTTTACTGAGGTACTTAAAGGGTTAAAATCAATCCCCTACAACTGGCCAGTGTTTGCTTTCCTATTTAAAAATCACCCTATTAAAGTGGTACATGTTAGTGCAGAGACTGTTGAGTGTTCTACCCTCTCACTATTTATAGAAACATAAAGGATTAAAAAATGTTATGTCTATAGACTACTCTTTATGAATAAGGTGCCTGATGAGTAATTTAATTTGTTGGACTAGAGCACTGCACTGAGAAGTCAAGTGGGGGATACTCTCACACAATGCCCATACAGCAGATGAGAAACCTTACAATCCAAACAGTAGTGACTCTGGCAGGATATGCACATTTCTACCAAAGCACAATGAGATTTAAAATGTTATTAACATTACTCTTTGTCCCTGTATCCTCCCTCATCAATGCAGTTACAGATAAGCAGTCATGTTACATTATTTACTCAAGAGCTACAGTGCAAATGAAGAGAGGGGTTATTATTATTATTTCTTAGGAACCTTTTCCTAAACCATAACCAAATATTATCTGAGACAATGATGTTTTAATAGACAAAATATCTGTTATCCAGACATATTAGTGTAGAGGTACTGATTTCATTAAATGATGCCTCATATACTTTTCTCTGTTAAAATTGAAATCCTAACATACAATGATTGTTAAAATTACAATGGGACAGTCTATTGTTACAGAAGCTGTTCCCTGGCACAGGGCATCTGCTCTTAGAATGGGTGTGGTCTGGTACATCCAAATAATTTAACAGATAGCACATGTCTAAAGAGCTTTTAGAATTGAGATGAGAATCTCTGATGTTCCAAAGTTATGGAGATATGGCAACACACTTATGTAACCCTTCTGCCCATCTAAGTTGGCAGCAACAAGGGCCGGGTTCTGTATCTAGGGGTTCCGTTTCAATAACACAATGCAAAACCGGCTCGAGCCCCCACCCAGTGACCTGGGACAATTACATACCACCCCCCTGGGTACCTCTAAGAGGCAATACTTCCCCTCTCGCAAGCACGGAGTCTGAGTGTAGCAGAAAATGTTTAATGACATGAGGTAAACGACATCAGCATAAAATTGGAAAAACACCACAAACAGGATTCATAACACAAACCATGAGCAAAACCCACCCCAGCAAATTGGGCTGTGTCCTTTCCCTTTGGTTCTTGAATCCAGCAACCCAAAAATCACCCAGAGTCCCCAAAGTCCAACATCCCCAAAGTCTCTGGGGTCCAGCAACCACCCAAAGTCCCAAAAGTTCAACAACCCCCAAAGTCTCTGCCCCTGGTCAGTGCAGCCCCAGAGTAAAAGGGGGGGGGCACGCAGGGTGTTAAGGGGCACCTTACGTGATCCGAGGCTGGCCAGCCGTCTGTTTCTCCGTGGGGGTTCCGCCGCAGCCTTTACCACAAGCCAGTCCACTTTCCTGCCATCCCACAAACTGCTCCGCTCTACAAGCTGCTCCGCTCCGCTCACCGACCTGTGAGCCGTTCCCGCAAACAGCTCCGCTCGCCGTTCCTTGGGCCACGCCAACCGGCCCCACAAGGCTCCACACCGCTCGCTGCTCCCCACAAATTGCTCCACCAGCTGCTGAGCAATATAGCTTCAGGCTCCCCCACTAGTTAACATAGCCTCAGTGATCTCAGCTCTTAATAACATCAGCTCTTTTGTGATTTCAGCTCTTAGCGATAGTAGGGGAGCCCCAGTGCTGGTGCACCATTGGCCCAAAGTGAATTCAGCTCAGCAGCCTGTAACTAGACTCCTAAGGGAATCAAAGTTAGCTCTGATATTCCACAGTGGAGAGAGGAGGTGGTGCAATTGGTGTTTTGGACCCTCAGCAGGGGCCCATACCATCAGGTACAAATACCTGTCCCCATCCTCTCTCAATTCACTGGGTTTTGTAACCCATGCCCCTTGACAAGCAAATGCTACTTAGGTAATGGTGACGGATTCACTCAGTCCTTCTGTCATACAACAGTTCCACTGGCCTTGATTCACAGAATCAGGGTAACAAAACTTTATTCTTCCTGCCCCAATAATAGAGAAACTGGGGATCCCACACCAGCCAAAGTAACCACTTTCGGTTGCTGTGGGCTCATGCTAGGCGTGTGGGTGTGCCTATGCAAATAAGATCAGCCCCTGGAGTTCTTTTCCACACTCTCCATAATTCACCACCAGATGTCAGGGTAGAGCTCATCCTGACTCTGCTTACACTTATTATTCAGTTATCCTTACAAATTAATATGAAATACTAATA
>NW_020693411.1:0-4544 GCF_002925995.2 Terrapene triunguis
ATGACCCATGAGGGAAGATTGAAAGAACTGGGTTTGTTACTCTGGAAAAGAGAAGACTGAGAGGGGACATGATAACAGTTTTCAAGTACCTAAAATGTTACAAGGAGGAGGGAGAAAAATTATTCTCCTTAACCTCTGGTGATAGGACAAGAAGCAATGGACTTAAATTGCAGCAATGGAGGTTTAGGTTGGCCATTAGGAAAAACTTCCTGTCAGGGTGGTTAAGCACTGGAATAGATTGCCTAGGGAGGTTGTGGAATCTCCATCATTGGAGATTTTTAAGAGCAGGTTAGACAAACACCTGTAAGGGATGTTCTAGATGGTGCTGGTCCTGCCATGAGTGTAGGGGACTGGACTTGATGACCTCTCGAGGTCCCTTCAGGTTCTATGAGTCTATGAAATCTAAAATCAGCAGTGGATTAAAGGAGAGAATTTACTTCAAAAAGGGAATAATGAGCCACATGAACCACATAATCCATTCTCCAATAAAGAGCGTGAGACCACCGAATAAAGCTGTGTTATAAATCACAGCCATTGCAGTGTCACACATATTAAAATCCCTCGCCACTTCAGTAGATGCATTGGGAAGAAAATACTTTCCAAAGCCGCAGCAACGGAAACTAAAAGGAGCCAAAGTCTCATTTTCCCTGGTGCTAAAGGGGAAAAGTTCTCAGGGGACTGGCTGGTCACTGCACAGACCCAGGGGGCTGCGGATTGTCTCTCTGGGTGCAGCCTGGGCAGAGAGAGGCACAGATTTAAACAGGAAACTGTCACCCCTATTTGCATATCACCCTTCTTATGACACATAAAACTTCCTCACTTAACGAGCCCAATTTACTTGCCTGGGGATTCAGAAAGTGGCTAGAAGAAGTGAGGGAGGAACATTCAGGGCTCAGGGCGCTCACCTGGGGCTGTGCACACACAGGCTGGGTTCTCTGCCCTGTCCCAGACTTCCTGTGTCACTGGGGAAGTCACCTGGGGCCGGATTTTTCCAAGTACCGAGGCATCAATGTACATTCTCTGAAGCACCGAGGTGCCCGACTCCCATAGGTGTACCTCAGTTCTCAGGCTGTGAAATGGGGATAATCGAACTCTCCTCCCTCTGCGGGGTGCAGGGAGAATAGATGAGATAGAAAGTATGAGGTGCTCAGATATGACGGTGACTGGGGGAGAGGGGGACATGTGTGTATCTAAGAGAAAAAAAAACTCTGGGTGTGATGCTAGGATCACTGAAATGAATGGAATTAGTTCATCAATTACCTTCATTTGGCCTTGGGCCACTCCCCAATGCAGCAATTAATGGATATTCCTTCCCATGAGAAAACTGCTGGTTGGGTGACATGATTAACTTGAGCAAAAATGTCTGGTGTACGAAAAGAAAAGCGACTTTAATCCTTGTAGGGCCTGATGTGAAAGGCCTTTTCAACTCAGTGGAAGCCACCCCACTGAGTACATCATTTGTGTCACGCCCTGTGTTCATAAACCTGATGCTGGAAACTTTTCGGCTGTTGCTCAAAATATCAATGCAAATGTCTTCACCAGTTGGTATGGAGTTCTCGCTAAACCGGAGCTAATTATGGTGCAGAGGATGCTTCCCTCAGAGGGTCATCAATTGTGTTTGACGCAGAAAACTCTCGGAGCGATCAGATTAGTAGAAGAGCCCTGGGCAGATTTTTAGGTATGGGTCAAATACCAAATCTGACTGATTATAGTGAGACTATTGGCAGTGGCGTAGCCAGCTTCTAAGAGGAGGGGGAGCAAACATAAAAAAGGCGCCCCCCCCTTGGCTCCTCCTCTGGCCACGCCCCCATGGCTCCTCCTCCGGCCGCCCTGCCCCTCCCCCCCATGGCTCCTCCGGCCGTGCTGTGCCACCCCCATGGCCCCCCCCCTCGCTCCTCCGGCCGCGGCTGCCAGCCGCCATGCTGTGCCCCCCCCGCTCCTCCGGCCGCGCTCGCCGCCCCCCCATGGCTGCCAGCCACGCTGCGGGCCGCCAGCCTGCGCCCCCCCTCGCTCCTTCGGCTGCTTTTGGAAAGGCGCCGCTTATGGAACATGTGCTGAGGGGAAGCGGCTGCTTCCCCTGCTCCCCGCTAGCTACGCTACTGACTATTGGTGGGATTGAGGAATGAAGGGTTTTGCCCAATATTAGTGAGGTCATGGACCTTCGCCTGTCAAAGACTCAATGTCATTTCTGCATGATCAGGGCGAGATAATCCCAGTACAGATGAGGATGATGATAGTAGAACCTAGCTGCTATATAGCCATAGATTTCAGAGCGCCTTACAAAGCAGATAAGCAGCGTTATCATAATTTTTCACATAGGGAAACTGAGGCACGTGGAAGTGAAGTGACTGGCCCAAGATCACCCAGGAAATAAGTGGCAAAACTGGAAGTAAATTTCAGCTCTCTTAAATCTCAATTCGGTGCTTACCACTATGGACACCTGCAATGCACAGCACAGTAAAGGATAGAAAAGGCAGTAGACCAGCTCTGTAAACTGGCTGACTATTTTCCACTCCGTGTTAGGTCTGATTCTGTTGTCAGTTACGCAGTGTAAATCTGCAATAATTTTGTTTAGTTCAGGGGAGTGACCCTGGATTTAGGCCAATATAACTGAGAGCAGAATTTGGCTAAATCTTTTCAAATCCAGTGTCTTCACCTTTAACACACTCAGAAATTGTCAGAAGGCTTTTTCAGTGTATGTATCTGCATGTGTGTTTTTGTCTGTGTATCTCAGTGTAAGTGCTTGAAGGTGTGGGTGTGTGTGGGGGGGTGCTTGTATGATTGTATGTCTGTGTTTGTGTGTCTATGTAGGTGTGATGATGTCTCTACGTGTTTGTGTGTGTGTGTTTGAAATAGAAACAAGGCTGACAGGAGCTCTTAGTGGGGCAATGTCTGACGTACAGAGCAATTCCAGGCTGAATCTTTAAAACTCACTTAGAAATGCAATTTACCTTCAACTATTTATAATCCAGGGACCAACATTTCTTCCCCTGACCCTTTCTCTCTGATGCTCCCATCACGGTGTTCTGTGCAGTCTACGGCTCGTTAGCGCCCCAGGCAGAGAACTTCTTCCGCAGCTGCCAGGAAGGTTTTTGTCTGAGCTCAGATTCACTTCCCCTCACTGTGTATCTCGCACAGTAATACACGGCGGTGTCCTCTGCTCTCAGGCTGGTCATTTGCAGGTAGAAGTTGGTGCTGTCCTTGGAGGCTGTGAATCGGCCCTGGACGGAGGAGGCGTAGGACTTGGTGTTCGCCTCATCGTAGTACTGAGCCAGCCACTCCAGCCCCTTTCCTGGCACCTGTCTGACCCACTCCATCCATGTGCTGCTAAGAGTGAACCCACTGGTGGCACATTGCAGTGTATGGGACTCTCCGGGCTTCTTCAGCGCTGGCCCCGACTGGCTCAGAACCACCTGCGAGCGGGCCCCTGGCGGAGAAGGGAAATGAGGCAAGTTGTAAATAAACTCTAAAAGCAGCAGCGGATTAAACGAGCATATTTAAGTCAAAAAGGGAACAATGAGCCACATTAAGCTCATTTTTCCAATAAAGCCCCTGAGACCACAGAAAAAAGCTATGTTATAAATCACACCCATTGCAGCAGCATCCATATAATAAACCCTTGGACCTTATACAGATTGACTGGGGAGGAAATACCTTCCAAAGCCGCAGCAGTGAAAACTAAGAGGAGACAAAGTCTCATTTTCCCTGGTGCTGGAGGGGAAAGTTCTCAGGGGACTGGCTGGTCACTGCACAGACCCAGGGGCTGCGGATTGTCTCTCAAGGTGCAGCCTGGGCAGAGAGAGGCACAGATTTAAACAGGAACCCGCCACCCTCGTTTGCATATCCCGCTCCTTGTGACACATAAAACTTCCTCACTGAAAGAGCCCGATTTCCCTGCCTGGAGATTCAGAGAGTGGCACAAGGAAGTGAGGAAGGATCACTCATGGGTCAGGGCGCTCACCTGGGACTCTGCCTGCCCTGGGTTTACTGCTCTATCACAGACTTCCTGTGTCTCCCGGGACAAGTCACTGGGGTCCGGATTGTTCCAGGTATTGAGGCATCGAGGGGGATTTTCTAATGCACAGAAGCGCCCAACTCCTATAGGCGTACCTCAGTTCTCAGGCTGGGGATAACGGGACTTTCCTGCCTCATCCCGGTGCAGTTAATTCTAAAAATTAATACTTGCCACTCCAGGCTTGTATTAAACTCCCAATGTTACAGCTTTTCTGTGACCTTGGCTTTGTAAACGCTGGACGCTGCCACCACCAAATTGGAAAAAAAAAAAAAACCTTGGACCCAGGAAGGAGCACTTGGGAATTCCTCCTTGTGGGGTACCCTCAAGCCCTTACACACACACACACACACACACACACACCCAAGAGCTGAGAAGGAAAACAAAGGACATTAACTGTTGCCACCAGCTAATCAAACAGCATATGTACAAACCTCTTAGGAAAGACAAATCCAAATCCTGTTCTTTAAAAAGGTAAATTTTAGTAAAATCAAAAAGAAAGAAAATACATCTGGATCTTAGGCTTTTGCTA
>NW_020693412.1:0-3309 GCF_002925995.2 Terrapene triunguis
TTCCTGGCTTGTTTTTATTTCCCTTTTTATAGATGGGCACTATATTTGCCCTTTTCCAGTCCTCTGGAATCTCTCCTGTCTCCCATGATTTTCCAAAGATAATAGCTAGAGGCTCAGATACCTCCTCTATTAGTTCCTTGAGTATTCTAGGATGCATTTCATCAGGCCCTGGTGACTTGCAGGCAACTAACTTTTCTAAGTGATTTTTAACTTGTTCTTTTTTTAGTTTATCTTCTAAACCTACCCCCTTCCCATTAGCATTCACTATGTTAGTCATTCCTTCAGACTTCTCGGTGAAGACCAAAACAAAGAAGTCATTAAGCATCTCTGCCATTTCCAAGTTTCCTGTTACTGTTTCTCCCTCCTCACTGAGCAGTGGGCCTACCCTGTCCTTGGTCTTCCTCTTGCTTCTAATGTATTGTGGAAGCAGAGAAAGAACGGACAGGAAGGGGATTGCAATGCATGACAGTTTGTTAGCAAGAGTTAGGCTAACTGTAACCCTAATAACGCGAGATTTGTAGAAGCGCGGATTGTGTGAGGCGAGTGGGAAAGAACTGTGTGAGAAGTTGTTGCGACCTTGTGTAGATAATGTGTAGATAATATTGTATGTAGACTAGAGTCTAAACAAGTGAGGAAAATAAGATATCAAGAAGACCTATGTATAAACAAAATGCAGCTGTTGCTCATTATTGTCTGTAACAAAAGGTATAAATGCTTGCTGTAATTGTTTACCTGGGAGAGACCTGCCTAGGAGGGGGAGACCCTGTGTCCTAGTGCACTCTCTCCCTCTATGCAATTGATAGAGAGAGAATAAAGTATCTGACTTTGCTGTACCCAACCAAAGAGTGAGAACTGTGTTTTTCTCCGACAGTATTGATAAAAAGTCTTCTTGTTTCCCTTTATTCCCGTAGCCAGTTTGAGCTCATTTTGAGCCTTTGCCTTTCTAATCTTGCCCCTGCATTCCTGTGTTGTTTGCCTATATTTATCCTTTATAATCTGTCCTAGTTTCCATTTTTTATATGATTCCTTTTCTTTTTTAGATCATGCAAGATCTTGTGGTTAAGCCAAGGAGGTATTTTGCCACATTTCCTATCTTTCCTACTCAGCGGAATAGCTTGCTTTTGGGCCCTTAATAGTGTCCCTTTGAAAAACTGCCAACTCTCCTCAGTTGTTTTTCCCCTCAGTTTTGATTCCCATGGGACCTTACCTATCAGCTCTCTGAGCTTACCAAAATCCGCCTTCCTGAAATCCATTGTCTCTATTTTGCTGTACTCCCTTCTACCCTTCCTTAGAACTGTGAACTCTATGATTTCATGACCCTCCCCCTCTACAACAACCCTCCCCAGCAGCTCCCCCAAAATCCCCTACCTGAGCTGGATCCACCACAGCCATTTTCTTTCCCCGGCCCCTAGGAAGATGGGATGGTCTGGAGCAAAACGGGGTCGTTATTCTGCAGCCTGTCAGAACGAGAAGGGAAGTTCGTGAGGTTTCTGAATGAGTGTTAGTCCATTTCACACCCCGATTCCCCCAGGCTCTGTCCCTGTAGACAGACACTCTAGACTCTGCCATGCTGAGAGAAGCCTCAGTGACGTTATTACAGCACAGATCCGACCTCTCCCCCAGGACTAAACCCACCAGACGCTATTACACTCTCCCAGGAACAGAGTCTCTGAGCCAAACGCCAGAAAAGAGCAGAATCAAAGGAGCCGCTTTGGGGGATCCCCCGACACTGTCCCCAGAACAGCCCATTCCTTCAGCAGCGCAGGGACCAGGCAGAGGCAGGAACTGGCTTTTCCTCTCTCTGTCCCTCCCCTCTCCCAGGAAAGTCACTGCCCCGGGGGGCTGCAGGGAATGGAGCTGGGCAAGGCTTGGTGCCTGGAACCTCCCTCCCCACTGATTGCTCCAGCTGCCCCGTCCAGTCTCTCCCCTCTCCCTCCTGCATGAAGAGCCGGTCACTGTCCTTCATTACTGTGGGTGTTTCCTCGCCAATAGCAACAGCCACTGCTAACGGGGGTGAGCCTGGGGGCACTGGGGCAGCAGCTCTGAGCCGCGCAGAAACTCCGGGGCAGGGATGGGGCGAGCAGGAGCCATTTCTGCAGAGTCACTTTCCAGCCAGGCCCCAGCACTTACCCCAGATCTCTCGTATCACCTGCAGTCTCTGGCTCAGGAGCTGATGCCAGCAGAGCCCAGGGGGTGGGCGGGGGGTGTAAACTATTTCCCTGAATCAAGTCTTCTTCGGCAGCTCAGTCACCATTTCAGCTAGAGCAGAGCTGCGGTACCTGGGCACTGGGCCACCCGGGGCCTTTAACACCACAGCCCCGGGGAGGGAGTGCTGAGATGGACCATCCAGTGAGGAACACAAGTCCTTCTACCCTCCACCACACCCTAGTTTGGAACTGCTGCTGACGGCTCCCTCCACCCGTCGTAACTTTTATCCCCTCTGCCTCCCTCTATCTGGGGGTTTTCCCTTCTGCACCTACCTGGCAGGGCAGGCCCCCCACTCTGGTCTGAACCCCTAATCCTATCCCAGTTTTTCCCCTCTGCCCATCCCTCCCCTCCGATTTCCCCCCTTCAGGGGGGTTTTCCCTGCCTTTGATTGCAGGGAGCAGATTCTGATGGCGCGTGAGGGCAGCAACTTGCAGACGTTACTGAGCATCTGATAAGAACATTAGAAGATAAGAACGGCCAGACTGGGTCAGACCAAAGGTCTACTAGCCCAGTGTCCTGTCTGCCAATAGTGGCCAGTGCCAGGTGCCCCAGAGGGAATGAACAGACAGGAATCATGCAGTGAGCCATCCCCTGTCACCCAATTCTCAGCTTCTGACAGATAGAGGCTAGGGACACATCCCTGCTGTGACGAACTGGGACTGTTCTTAATGTGGTCTGTGAATGCTGACAGGGGAGTGTGGCTAGGATAGTCTGCAATGGGGGGATGGGAGACTGACCTACGGAGAATACTTGAGCATGTAACATGAGAACCCAGGAGGGGGCTGGGGCCAGGTGACACCTTTGCCCGGGAAACTGAACAAAGGCTGTGGGAGGGGTCGCTGAAGGCAGAGTCTCAGGAGCGGGCTGGAGAGGTGGCTGGGGGGCAGAGAGGGCTCTGACCTCTGAAGGGGGGCTGGGGTGCCCAAGGACCCCAAGATGGACCTAACTGAGGGGTATCCTGTTGTCTGTGCCTGCAAGACCTGTCTTGGACTGTATTCCTGTCATCTAAATAAACCTTCTGCTTTACTGGCTGGCTGAGAGTCATGGTGAATCGCAGGAAGCCGGGGGTGCAGGGCCCTGAGTCCCCCATACTCCGTGACA
>NW_020693413.1:0-4449 GCF_002925995.2 Terrapene triunguis
GGGGCAGGGGGTTGGGGCTCAGGGTTGGGGCGCAGGCTTACCTCTGGCAGCTCCCGGTCAGCAGCGCAGCGGGGGAGCTAAGGCAGGCTGCCTGCCTGTTCTGGGGCACCACGCTGCGCCCCAGATCTGGCCAGCAGGTTTGGCTCCTCAGCGGGGCGAGGGGAGAAGGCTCCGCAGCACATGCTGCTCTTGCCCACAGGCACCGCCTCCCCACCCCCAAGCTCCCATTGGCCAGGAACCAGCCAATGGGAGTGCGAAACCAATGCTCAGGGTGGGGGGCAGCACGCGGATCCCCATGGCCCCCCCCCACCTAGGAGCCAGACCTGCTGGCTGCTTCCAAGGCTCAGCACCGTGCCCCACAACAGGTAGAAACTAGCCTGCCTTGGTTTCACAGCATGGCCGACCGGACTTTTAACCGTCCGGTCAGCGGTGCTGACCACCAGAGCCACCAGGGTCCCTTTTCGACCAGGTGTTCTGGTCAAAAACCAGACACCTGGTCACCCTAGCTGGGGGTGGAGCGGGGTGGCCACGTTGGGGGGGCGGGAGGAGATGTGTCCCTCCCCCTTAGCTGGTGCCTTTTATGTCCTTACAACGTGTCACCTATGGTCCTGGCCTTATCTATCAATTCTCACAACAATTTGATGGTTTTGTAGATTTTTACAGAGGATGCAAAATTATGCTTTAAAGAGAAATTCAGCTTCTTCACTTCAACTATGGAGAGACAAGCACTTGTCTTAATCAAATGTAAAGAAACAAAACACTGTGCTTGCAGCCATCACTACAGTGGATGATAAGCTGCAGCAAAACCATCTGTTCAGAGTTAGCAATAAGTAGGCCCAGTGTGGACGTGAATAAATAGTAGGTGACAGTTAGAAAATGGAAAACAAAGGACAAAAAAAAAATGTTTCTTTTTTAGAACTATGGCTAAAGGGGAACTTGATTTTACATTTCAAGGAGGCTTGAAAAACAGACTTGCATGCAGAAAGTGAGAGCACTGGGAGTGTCAGATCCAGAAGACAGAGATAACTACGGTCACGGAGTCACCAGGCGATGCTCTGGAACTACTCCATAGGAAGCCAGTCAGGACTCTGGGGCCTTCTCTCTGTGAGCATACTGTCTCCAGGGCAAGAAGCTTACCCAGCTTCGACCTTTCTGGGTCTGACCTCGGAGCATTCAGCATCCTCTTTCCTCACTGTGTGCTTCCCACAGCGAGTCCGCACAGGCGTGGCTCCTGGGGAAGGCAGAGGACCCTGCACCCCCAACTCCGCAGTCAGACGTGACTCTCAGACAGCCAGTAAAACAGAAGGTTTATTAGACGACAGGAACACAGTCCAAAACAGAGCTTATAGGTACAGAAACAGGACCCCTAAGTCAGGTCCATCTTGGGGCAGGGAGGCCAGAGCCCCGTCTGGGCCCCCCTCCATTTCCCCAGCCAGCTCCAAACTGAAACTCTCCAGCCCCTCCTCTGGCCTTTGTCTCTTTCCCCGGCCAGGAGGTCACCTGATCTCTTTGTTCTCCAACACCTTCACTTGGCACCTTTGCAGAGGAGGGGCCCAGGCCATCAGTTGCCAGGAGACAAGGCGTCGGCCATTCTCTGTGCAGACACCATTGCACTGGCCCCCTAGGGCTCTGCCACAATCACACACCCTTATCCCACTACCTAGATACTTAAGAACTGCATAGGGGAAACTGAGGCACCCACACATTATTCAGAGAAAACATTAAGAACATTCCCACTTCGTCACAACTACGCTTTAAGAAATGGAAACCACAGCTACTTCTCCTTAACAGCAGAGATGACCCTAGTTACAATATGCTGAACACTTTCAGATCTAACAAAGCCCCCATTTTGTAAGCCTCTACAAAAGGCAACATTCCCTACACTTCTGAACTCAGTCCCACTACTCAATAGAGTAATGTCACTTCCACCTAAATAGACCCTTTTGGGAAAAACATTTAAGCCACTTTGCTACACTCCGCAAAACTCAGCAACAGATAACAGGACAAAACTGACATATTCTGAGACCCAAAGCTGGCAGGAGTAGCACGGAACAAAATCAGAAAGGACTAAATAAAAGACTCCAGCCTGTGTCAGAGGACGACAGAACTTGAATTGCATGACAGAACCGCTACCCTATTTTAATTCCCTTTCTTATTGGCTGAATGGGTCCCACACAGCTGGACTAGTATAACATGAGGTATAGTAGCTACCATTATTGTTCATGCAGGCATTTATTTTACCATTCATCTGCCGAAATAGGCATTTAAACAATCTCTAATTTGTATTATCCCAGGAGTGCCATACCTGGAATGCTGCTCATTACATTTTAAAGGAGACTGGTGGATATTCCCTCCCCCCCCCCGAATAATTTGAACAATCTGTAGGCCTGGGAGCTGAAGGGGCCTGAATGAACATTCAACCCTATCTTGCGGGCAATGGCCTTGACCCTGTGGCACCTACTTGTGAACGGCCCCTGACTTCAACAGAACTCTGTGTAGGCAGAAGAATCACTGCACACATGAGCTTGCAGAAGCCAGGCCAGTGTATATGATGCTTGTCTGCAGATGAGATAGTGCTAGAAGACTAATTTATTACATGACATTTACAATGTATTCATAGGTAATATACGCCGTGTTGGTAAAATTACAGTAAAAACAAAAATGTGAAGGTGTCGCTCTGTCACACATTCTTCCGAACTAAACAAAAAATAGGGAGATGTCCATGTTAAAAACATTGGTGTAAAGAGACACATCCCTTTTTCCTCTAATGTGAGGGAGGAAGATGCTAGGACAAAGTCTAAGATGCCATGTAGCAATTGCTGAAGGAATCAGAAATGCAAAAGATTTTACATTTAAGTGATACTACCAAGGATTCGAAGACTAAAATTAGCCTTTGCTCATAATAATTGGCAGTTATGGAGAATCTTTTATCCATGGATCTCAAAGGACTTTACAATGGTGATATTATTTAAATACTAATTTTCCAGATGGAGAAACGGTGGCACAGAGAAGTCAAGCGCCCAACCCAAAGTCACACAGCAAGACAGTGAAAGCTCATATCTCCTTGAATGACAGTCCTGTGCTCTAACCAATAGTCCATGCAGCCTCCCAGTGCTGTGCCACTTTGTGCTGGGTTGCCAGCTGTGGGGCCAGCTAAGCATTTTGGAACTTCAAGTTTTGAACGGATTGGGTTATTATTCTATGTAAAACTTATATTTAAAGATTATATTGAAGGTCAGATATAACCAACTCTAGGGAACTGGAACAAGCTATAATGTGAAACATCATGCTTTTTTTTTTCTCCACGGACTCAATGCTGGCTGTCGTTTAAGGAACTACATGTCCATGTCTATTCTGTAAATGCCTTTCAAGCAGATGCAGTAATAGAGTAGACCAATGCTAGACACAAAGGGCCCATTGTGTGTTTTCAAGAACATTGTGAATGACACTTCAAACCTTAATTATCCTTTTTCTACACAGGGCACAAACAAGCCACTCTAATATAAATTAGAGCAGGCATTATGATGAGAAGGACTGAAATGATTCAGCAAACTCAAGATGCGCAGGCCAGTATCCCGATTTTAAAGAAGTACGGCAGGCCCGCATAAACCTGACCCATCAGCAGGGGCAGTCTAGAGTTACAAGATGAGAGCTGTCTGCAAAACTGTAACACAGAGTCCCATCCAACCTTGACGTCATCTGGGAGTGGATTCCCTAGTCTTGCCAACTCTCTCAATTTTATCACAGGTCTTGCAATATTCGGTGTTTTTCTTAAAGGCACAGTTCCTGGAGGCATGTGATTAGTGAGACTCTCAGGGTATGTCTACACTACGAGGGTAATTCGATTTTACTTAAATCGAATATGTGGAATCGATATTGCAAAGTCGAACGTGTGTGTCCACACTAAGGACACACTAACGACAGTAATTCGACTTTGTGAGTCCACACTAACGGGGCGAGCGTCGATATTGGAAGCGGTGCACTGTGGGCAGCTATCCCACAGTTCCAGCAGTCCCCGCTGCCCATCGGAATTCTGGGTCGAGCGGCCAATGCCTTCTGGGTAAAAAAAATTTGTCGTCATCCGTCCGTCACTAACGCCCTCCCTCCCTCCATGAAAGCGCCGGCGGGAAATCAGTTCGCGCACTTTTCTGGTCAGTGACAGCGCGGACGCCACAGCACTGCGATCATGGATCACGCTGCGACCATCGCTGCACTTTTGGCCGTTCTCAACACCTCGCAGCTTATCATACACCTTTCCCTGAGGCAGATGAAGAGTAATCAGGCGAGGAGGCTACGACACCGCCGTGATGGCCTGAAGTCGGAGAGTAGCACAGAGCTGTCAGAAATCACGAGCCCCAGCGCCCAGGACATCACGGTGGCAATGGGTCATGTGAATATCGTGGAACGGCGATTCTGGGCCCGGGAAACAAGCACGGACTGGTGGGACCG
>NW_020693414.1:0-14300 GCF_002925995.2 Terrapene triunguis
ATAAGCTTTCGTGGGTAAGAACCTCAAGAAGTGAGGTTCTTACCCACGAAAGCTTATGCTCCCAATACTTCTATTAGTCTTAAAGGTGCCACAGGACCCTCTGTTGCTTTTTAATAATAATTCTGTACACACAAATCCAGTTACAAAATCATATAGATCTTGAAGAATTTCTGACTTTCTAGCACAGTCAGGGTCATTAGAAAGCTTTTATTGGAAGGAAGCTCTGTTCTGAGTCAACTAGCTAGAGTTCAGCAGATGGCTGGTGGTCCTGCCTTCTACAATACTGGAAACATGTTGGAGTAACTTCAAGGCCCTTGTTATCCTGGGGCTGGCAAGATTCAAGGAGCATTTGCAGGCGTGAAGTTCTCTGCTTCTAAAGGAGACACAGCTCACACATCCCTGCTGAGCAAAAACCCTGGCAACCAATAATGGAGTGGCACTGATTAACAACAGCCTGAGAGGAAGCTGCAGCAGTGATGGAATTCAGCTGCCACAGCTAGCGGGACTTCTCACTTTCTTTTGAGGCTGTCTGACCTCCCACCGGGAGAAGGACAAGGGCTCCTTGGACCAGTGTGGCTAAGACCTGATTGTGCCTGGTATAATTCCAAATAATCACTAAACTGCAGGGAAGGGTAATATGCTATGCCCTAACCACACTGAGATGTGAAGCTGTTTCAGTTAGCACCTTTCCAGCAAGAACTGTATTTGAGCATGTCCCTCAAGAGAGTTGCCAAGAAGGTTTCACATCCCAGTGGGAAAAGGGCCTGAAAATAATATCAGCGGTAGGTGGGGATTAGCCAACCTAATGAAAACAACTGGCAGCTCACAATGACAGTTGGGTACTAATTTGCACCTTTTTTGCTAAGCTTTTGGCAACATGTCAGAGAGGGCAGAATTCACTGAAACCCACATTCTGATCTACTCATGGGGCTTTGTGAGGTTTTTTTATTTTGAAATTATTGGGACACTATTGGTTTCAATGAGTCTGTCCTGCAAGGGTTGGGCAATCAGAGAGACACAGATTTTGGGGTGTCCCAGTGTGACAATATTGCATTATGAGTGGATCACACAAATGGATAACTCAGGGTAGTCCAAACTTTTCAATGCTGTGGGCCAGATGCTAGTTTTGGGGCACCTCCATGGGCCATATACAGAGGTTCCGCTGCATGGAAGATGCCATTTTGCAACGTGCACAACCCCACCCCTGCCAGCATGACCTCGCATGCACAGTGTCTGCAAAATCATGCCAGCCGGGGCAGGTCCACACCACCCTAGTGACCCCTCTCAGAATGCAGCCGGATGGATGATGGTGCAGAGCAGATGAAGTCTGGACTGCCTGCAGGGACGGCTATAGGTTTTTTGCCTCCCCAAGCAAAAAAATTTTTGGCTGCCCCCAACCCCAGCCCTGGGCTCTCCCCCCCCCACCCGCACCCCCTGCCGCCCCAGCGCTGGACTTCCCCCCACCAGCGCTGACTCCGCTCGCTCCCCCCTCGCCTCCAACCGATCCAGCGCTGGCAGGGTCGGGGTAAGCAGCGGGGCTCCCGGGCCGCGCCTTGGCCCAGGGTCCCTCCAGACGGGGCTCCCGCCTCCAGGACCGGCCGGGACCAGGGAGGACAGAGCCGGGGGACCGCCCCGGCAGGGGGCTGAGGAGCCGGGGCAGGACAGCCCCAGAGGGAGCGGAGCCCTGGAGAGCGGGATGCGGGCCCTGCACAGCAGCACCCCGCCCTCTATGGCCCCGCTCCTGCTGCTGCTTCTGGCCACCCTGCCGCAGTCCCTGGGCGGCTCTGACCGCTTCGCCCAGCCCCGGCTGCAGCGCTGGGGGGTGGCTGCCCTGCGGCACCTGCAGGCGGCTCCGTGTTCCCCGAGGGGCAGCCCCCAGCCCGAGTGTCCCGCGCTTGTAGCCCGCCTGGCCATAAGGTGAGGGTGCTGCTCCCCGACGTGAACTGCAGCGACCCCAGGGCACCCCCGGTGCAGGACATGCTGCTGCTGCCAGGGCCAGCTCTAGGCTTTTGCCACCCAAGCACCAAAAAGAAAAAAAGAGGCTGGCTGGAATGCCGCCCCTGAAAATGTGCTGCCCCAAGCACCTGCTTGGTTTGCTGGTGCCTGGAGCCGGCCCTGACTGCCTGTAAGTCATGTCCTAAGTGGCAGGGGGTTATGATGGGCTTGGGCTTGCCTTTTCAACATTTTGAGCTTCTTTGGGGACTTTTGGGGCTTGTTGTTGCAGAAAACAATGTCAACCCCTCACTATGAGGAGCAGGGGTGCAGGGAGCCCACGGGGATGCAAGCAGCTGAAAATCATTAAGGAGTTGGACAGAATCATCTCGCAGGCCGGATCCAGCCCTCAGGCCACCAGCTGCTCAATAACACAAGTGTTATGACATGCTGCAAACTCTCTGCATTACAACACAACTGCATTATCCAGCAGGACATTAGGGATCAATTTGATTTGCAACCAGAAAGTTAATGCTGAATTCCACCTTGTTGATTTTTAATGAAAAATAAGGGCTGGACTGTTTTCTATTTTACACTGGTTTTATCTAACTATTGACTTCAATGAAGTGATTCCTGATCTACACTAGTGTCCAAGAAAGAAGAATCAGAAAAGACAGAAAAGAATCCTAAAGACAGGAATCAAGACAGAGAAGATTCTTTTGAATTTTCTTTTTGTCATGTCACTCCTTTATAATTGTAGATCTTGATTTACTTCTTGAGATATTGTGCACCAGAACCATGCAAATACTGTTTCACTTGCAGTCCACATGCCTTTACCTCCCCTGAGTTAGGCTTTGAGTTTCAGGTTCCAGAAAGCCAAATGCTCAGTAAAACTCAGCCAAAGCCACCACGTTTCACCTTGAAACTCAGTGTTGTTCTGTGGGGGGTTCAAGGAACCCATGCTACTTGGCAAGGAAACCCAAAACCAAACCAGATTTCTATTGTTTTCAGGGGGTCCCTGATTATTTCACACAGCTGTTTTCCGATGTGGGATTTCTCATACATTTTCTGCTCCCCACCCTTGTGTCCACTGGCCAGCTGTTGGCATCACTGGCAATTGATGTTCTTTTTTTCCTGGTCAAATTCTTGATTAGTTCAGTTTTAATTGGAGAGGAATGCATGAATTGGTGGCTAAGGCACTGACTGGAGCTGAACATAACTGGGTTCAGTTCCTGGTTTTGCCACCAACTTCCTGTGTGACCTTGGGCAAATCACTCAATCACGCTGTGGCTATGTCTACGCTTAAAACACTACAGTGGCACCACTGCAGCTGTAACAGTTCAGTGTAGACAGTCACTACAGCAACAAGCAATAGTGAATCCACCTCCCGGAGAGGCAGTAGCTAAGTCAATGGAAGAATTCCTCCATTGACCTAGCACTGTCTACTCTGGGGGTTAGGTCTGCATAGCTACGTCTCTCAGAGGTGTGGATTTTCCAATGCCCATGTAAGATTTCAGTGCAGACCAGTTCTGTGTCTCTGTTCCCCCATCTGTAAAACTGAAATAACACTCTCATCTTTCCCCCAGCAGTTACCTGCCTTGTCTATGTAAACTGTAAGGTCTTCAGGGGCAGAGGCTGGCTCTAAATGTATTCGTACAGTGCCTAGAACAATGGGGTCCTTTTCAGTTGTGACCTATCACACTGCTTCCCAGGCACCTTTAATTTTAGGGACACATGGTGAGATGGATGTTTTTTGGGGGGAGGAAAGAACAGCTTTGGAAAGAAAGCAATTGGAACAGCAGTGAAATTCACAACATCCCCTTCCCTCTGCTTTTTTATTGGTGTAGGTAAGCCTATCATAAATTACAGGGAAGAAAGCTTTCAGCTTTAACTTTGGACTAATTGCTCTCAGGCAGCTCCATCACCACAGGGTCTGGGCACACCATATCTGACTTAAACTATAGCAAAAATAGTCCCCATACAGGGGCACCAGAACAAGGTGGAACAGGGGGCCATGACCCTCCCACTTTCTGAAAGTGGACGGGCCTGGCCTGGCCACTTTTTACCACAGGTTCCGCTCCTGCCCCTCCTCTCCCACCCCCCCACTGAGGCCCTGCCCAGACCTGGAGCCCACCTGCACAGCTGTGGGGAGCCTTGGACCCTCTGCCTGCCCTGGGCAGGGGGCAGGGGGACGGGACATGAGCCAGGGGCTACTCTCAGGCCTCCCCACCCTAGGCAGGTGGAGGGACCTGGGCTCTGCAGCCGCGCTCCAGCTGCCGGCTTGGCTGGGGGGGCGGGGCCTCAGGGGGAAGAGGAGGAGCAGGGATGGGTCCACAGAGGGAGTGGGCACCCAGCCCCCCCCCACTTATGGGAAGGCTCTGCCACCCCTGCCCCGCTATGCAGGGAGTTAAAATCCAATCAATCCCTCTACATCTATATCTGAGATGCTACACCTGAGATACTGATGTGTTAACGTGCACAGAAAAGATGACTGAAGCTTTGCTCCCTTTTTAAAAGCCCTCCTTAAAAATCCACTTCTGTTGTAAAGCCTACAAGGAGAGCTGGCCCTAACCTCCCAAAAGGCTAAGCCATTGGTGACTCCTGATGCTCATTTTGGCCCAGATCCTCAATGATATTTAGGCACTTAATTCCTATTGATTTGAACAGGAGGTAAGCACCTAAATATCTTTGAGGATTGTGGGACCCTTTGTTACTATGTGAGGCAAGAAGCAAGAGAAAAAATATGAAATCTGTACTACTGTCTTATCACTGCTGTTTCAGGCAATGCAGATTCACAGGAGTTCTTTGGCAGCTAACCAGCTGCACCGCCTGATTTACATAATGATCTGAGTGTTTCCATTATTTTTCCAGGATCATTTATAGTTTAATTGGATGCAGTGAAATTGGTAGCAAATAAGGTTATATCACTAGCCTTCCAGCAACTGACTTCCCACTGTGCCAGTCATGGTTAATCTGATGGTGCTGTCTGTCCTGCTCTGCAATAGAGCTGAGATGTAAAGTTTGCCATAGCTGCTTAATCCAGATTCATCTTTACAATGAGGAGGCCACCAACCAACCCGAGGTGGAGAGACTGGGCCATGATTTAACCACCCCTCTGAAATTGCTGAGACTAGACCAGCCTGTACATTCCAGTGCTTACATGAGACTACAAGGCACTTCCAACCCGGTAGGATGTGACCAGCTGTGTATTCTGCCTGTTTTTAAGGAGACTGACTGACCAATCATGGCTTGAATGGTGGCATTCCTGTTGGAATTCATTCAGAAGGATCCCTGGGCAAACTGAACAGGCTAAACAAGAGATGGCCTGAATCTTTGCTCAAAACTTAACCAGAGAGAAACGTTTGATATTGTTATTTTTTTTTAATCACTTGCCTCCACACTTTGTGCTTCCAGCTCTTCTTGTGGTACGTCTAGACTGTGGAGAACCAGGAAGTAGAGAATACCTTTTAAGACAAGATTTCCATCCCAATTTCAAGACTATATGAAAAGAAGGATGATTGGTCCAGGAACAGCCAGGTAATCAGACAATTTGGATTTGGTCCCTGACTCTGCCAAAGACTTTCTGTGTGACCCTGGGAAATCACTTTATGCATGACTCAGTTTCCGCAGCTATAAAACAAGGACATATACCCTGACAGGGATTGCATTTGTTAATGTTGATCAATTGCTTTTGAGATCCTCAGGTGGCAGATGCTATAGAAGTATTATTTTGGGGTTGATCCATCACTGGAATTCAGGGAAGCTTGAAGTCTGTCAGCCCAAAGTAAAATGAATCCTTTGTACTGTTCTTATCATTCCTCCCTCTCAGCGAGGGATTTATAGAACGCAGCCCTTTCGAGCAGGTCCAAAACGTCATTTGAATCTGGCTTCACTCCTTAAGAAGAACAACGTCTGCACAACTGAGCATGGAGTCCATTCAAGATTACCAACATTCCCTTTAAAATGCGCTGCCATAATGTGGATTTATCCGTCCCTGCTATTAGAAGATGCTGTAGGCTGCAACTATGCGTAGACAGTCACAGCTGGGGAACAATACTTTGTTTCTAAATTAAAAAGCATCCCATGTCATATAAAAAACCTGGTATGGTTTGATGCTTCTTTTGTTCTCAGCATTTATTGACGTTATTATTTATAGGATCCGCAGTCATGGACAAACCTCCCATTGTTCTAGGTTCTGGACAAACACTGAACAAAAAGAAGGTCCCTGCCCCAAAGAGCTTACTGTCTTTTTTTAATTGTAAGAAGAACCAGTCAATAATATAGTTTTGATTTCAATGCATATTTTAAAACTATGCTTAGAAACACCCTGAAGAACGTCCTGACCTGAAGAAGAGCTCTGCAGAGCTTGAAAGTTTTGTCTCTCACCAACAGAATTTGGTCTAATAAAAACATATTACCTCGCTCATTTTGTCTCTCACATATCCTGGGACCAACACAGCTACAACACTTCATAGAAACAGCCTAACATTTGGGATATGAAGAGGCTACAGCACATAGGAATTGCCATGCCAGGACACGCCAATGGTCCAATACAGTGCCGTATCCCTTTTCAACAGTGACTGTAGTGGAATGTGCCAATGAAAGGCAAACATTCCAATAATGCACCTGAGAAATAGCTCTGATGGGATGGAGCAAAATTTCTTTTTTATCGCAACTAGAGATTGACTTACTCCCTAAAGCATGAAGATTGATAGCACTCATAAACTGGACCCTTGCTAACACAATTGTAGAGCCTATTACTATTCATATACATGTCTAATCCTCTTTTCAAATCATATTGCGCTACTTGCTTCAGTAATCTTGTGCAACTGTGAGTCCCATTGCCATCTAAAAAGCTGAGTGTGACTGTGCAGTCAAGTTCTGAGGCCCTGAGGGTGACCATGCTAAGAAGAGAGAGAGATGGGCAACTATTACACAATTTGTCACTTTAACACTTTGGGCTGTGATCTTATCAGATCTTACAAGCTAAGGAGATTGGACCTGGGCAGTAGCTGGAAGGAAAACCTACAGCAGAACCCCAAGGTGATATCCATAGTAATCTGGCCAAATTCTCATTTGAGAGATATTCTTCACTTTTGACCTTAGACTGATTGTCTGTGGTACTCATCTGGCCCTATCACCATAGTGTCTGCACAGGTCACAATTTTTAGCCTCACAACACCTCTGTGAGGTAGGGAAGTACCATTATCCCCATTTTACAGATGGGGAACTGAAACACAGAGGGATTAGTGACTTGCCCAAGGTCACACAAAAAGCCTGTAACAAAACGAGGACTTGAACCCTGGTCATCTAGGTTGTAGGGTAGCCACTGGACTATACTTCCCTCAAGTTACACCATTGCTGTGTATTACTAAACAACTACCATAGACCATGTCAGCACTGGCTGTACTACAAAGGTGGGTGAAGTGAGTCTGGTAGACACAGTTTGCAACATTTTTTAAAAAGTGTTTTGGGACCATACAGGATAGACAGTGCTATACAAAGGAAAACTATTGTTATTCAAGTGTTTTAATATTTTCTTCTAGACAGTCCACACATTGGCCATGATGGCTCCTCAGAGAAAAATAGTTTAGACAATTCATGTGAAAGGAGCAGCTCTTGGAATGAGTTGTTACT
This sequence comes from Terrapene triunguis, assembly GCF_002925995.2. Lineage (NCBI taxonomy): Eukaryota > Metazoa > Chordata > Testudines > Emydidae > Terrapene > Terrapene triunguis. Next base: position 7,570 of record NW_020693414.1, read on the forward strand.
GCTGGTTCTTCAACATGAATGTATTGCTACAAACAAGCATCTGGCAGTACTGTTCTTTTTTGGTAAGCATTATGGCCAGCACACAGGATCTGGAGTTTAAGAACTCTGTGTGGAAAACACAGAGCTTTTCACAGAAGGGTCTTGCTTTTCTTTTAATGAATTACAGACATTGGTGGCTGGCTTTTATTTACTGCTCAGTGATCAGCTGGTGCATCTCCTATCTCGTGGGACAACATTTCTAATGAGGATGTAGAGCCCGGAGCTAAAATGTGAAACAGGGACTGCATAAGCAAAAGACTTAGGATCAATATATAGATCAGAGCCATATTAGAAATGTGACAGCTCCCATGCACACCCCAAGAGAGTTTTGTTTAAAATAGCCTCTGAGGGGAGCGGAAAGGAATGGGTACAGTTCTGTGCGTATATAGTAGGAAGACATAGTCTGCCACCTGACCACTAAAATATTCACTCTGCTGCCAACATGTAACTGAAAAAATGTCCGTCAAGCTGGTCAAGTTACCAATGACCTTAACAATTTCATTTTTTCTTAGGGAGTCTTATCTAGCACCCATTAAAGAACAGGGAGTTTTTGGTATTGGCTTGAGAACAGGAGCAGATCTGCTAAGATCTTGCATAAATGAGAACAGTAAATTTGACAGATTTCTTAGCAGTTTAAGCATCCCACAGCTACAGAGAGAGGCAGCCTAGGGGTATTGCTCATACTTGCCATTTGAGTGACTAGGAGCACAGGTTTCTCCAGGAAAAGCTGCAGTTCTCTCATGTGATCTTTAATCAGTACCATATTATAATGGGCTTTGGAGTACAAGCAAGATCCAGTGGCTGAAATCAGAAATCAGCAACGTTCACATTGGAAATAAGGGTGCATACATTTAACAGGGAGGGGGATTAACTATTGGAACAGATCACCAAAGGATGAGGTGGATTTTCTACCACTTGATGTCTTTAAATTAAGATTGGATCCCTTTCTAAAAGATATCCTCTAATTCAACCCTAGGTTATTGGACCTGATGCAGGAAACACTGGGAGGAATTCTATGACCTGTGCTATACAGGAGCTTAGGCTATGTCTACACTACAGAATTAGGTCGGATTTATAGAAGCCGGTTTTATAGAAACCGGTTGTATGCAGCCGATTGTGTGTGTCCTCACCTAAAATGCTCTAAGTGCATGAAGTCGGCGGACCGCGTCCACAGTACCGAGGCTAGCGTCGACTTCCGGCGCATTGCACTATGGTACCTATCCCACAGTTCCCGGAGCCTCCGGCGCCCATTGGAATTATGGGTTGAGATCGCAATGCCCGGATGATGCAAAGCAGTGCCGCGAGGGGTTCTGGGTACATTGCGTCAGGCCCCTCCCCTGCCGTCACAGCAACGGCAGACAATAGATTCGCGCCTTTTTACCTGGGTTACCTGTGCAGACAACATACCACGCCAAGCATTGAGCCCGCTCAGCTCAGCTTACCGTCACCATATCTCTTCCGGGTGCCGGCAAACGTGGGACTGCATTGCTAAACAGCAGCAGCAGCTTACTGCCTTTTGGCGGTAGACGGTGCAGCATGACTGGTAGCCTTCATTGGCGATCTGGGTGCTGGCAACTGTGGGGCTGGCAGCCGTAGGGCTGCATTGCACCAGCCCCTTGCCTTTTGGTAGAAGATGGTTTATTACGACTGGTAACCGTCGTCGTCGTACTGCAGTGGCTGTCGATCATGGGCACCCGGGCAGACAATGATGGTTATCAGTCATAGTATGCTATTTTCTGCCAGGCGCCCTGCTGGCTCATTGCACGTTAGCAGAGTCGTAGTATGCTATTTTCTGCCAAGTGCCCAGTATTGTCTGCTAAGCACCCAGAAGAGGCCGATGGTGATCTGGGTGCTGGCAGACATGGGGCTGGCAGACGTGGGGCTAGATTGCTACACAGCAGCAACCCCTTGCCTTTTGGGCAGTAGATAGCATATTACGATTGGTATCCGTCGTTGTCATACTGGGTATCAGATGGTGCAATAGACCTGAAGGCTTACTGCCAAGCGCCCAGTATTTGCTGCCAAGCACCCAGAAAATGCCAAGGGCTATCAGTCATGCTGCACCGTCGTCTTAAGATGTAAAAAATAGATTTATTCTCCATTCATTTGCTTCCCCCCTCCCTCCTGCTAAACCCAGGCTTTTGAGTTCAATCTTTGGGGGGGGGGGGCATTCTGTGTGACAGTTGTTTGTGTTTCCCTGATGCAAAGCCACCTTTCTTGATTTTAATTCCCTGTACCTGTACGCGGTGTCACTCGCCCCTCCCTCCCTCTCTCCCTCCCTCCCTTCTTCCCCTGTTCCGTCAGATACTACTTTCGCGCCTTTTTTCAGACCAGACGCCATAGCCAGCACTGGGATCATGGAGCCCGCTCAGATCACCGCGGCAATTCTGAGCACTATGAACACCACGCGCATTGTCCTGGAAAACATGCAGAGCCTCCTGGACATGCCAAAGCCAAACCAGGACCAGCTGAGGAGGAGGCGATTGCAGCGCGGCGACGATAGTGATGAGGAAATTGACATGGACCTCTCACAAGGCACAGGCCCCAGCAATGTGGAAATCCTGGTGTTACTGGGGCAGGTTCATGCCGTGGACCGCCGATTCTGGGCCCGGGAAACAAGCACAGAGTGGTGGGACCGCATCGTGTTGCAGGTCTGGGACGATGCCCAGTGGCTGCGAAACTTTCGCATGCGTAAGGGCACTTTCATGGAACTTTGTGACTTGCTTTCCCCTGCCCTGAAGCGCCAGAATACCAGGATGAGAGCAGCCCTCACAGTGGAGAAGCGAGTGGCGATAGCCCTGTGGAAGCTTGCAACGCCAGACAGCTACCGGTCAGTCGGGAATCAATTTGGAGTGGGCAAATCTACTGTGGGGGCTGCTGTGATCCAAGTTGCCAGGGCAATGAGAGACCTGGTGATATCAAGGGTAGTGACTCTGGGAAACGTGCAGACCATAGTGGATGGCTTTGCTGCAATGGGATTCCCAAACTGTGGTGGGGCCATAGACGGAACCCATATCCCTATCTTGGCACCGGCGCACCAAGCCGCCGACTACATAAACCGCAAGGGGTACTTTTCAATGCTGCTGCAAGCCCTGGTGGATCACAAGGGACGTTTCACCGACATCAACGTGGGCTGGCCGGGAAGAGTACATGATGCTCGCGTCTTCAGGCAGTCTCTTCTGTTTCGAAAGCTGGAGGAAGGGACTTTCTTCCCGGACCAGAAACTAACCATTGGGGATGTTGAAATGCCTATTGTGATCCTTGGGGACCCAGCCTACCCCTTAATGCCATGGCTCATGAAGCCATACACAGGCAGCCTGGACAGCAGTCAGGACCTGTTCAACTACAGGCTGAGCAAGTGCCGAATGGTGGTGGAATGTGCATTTGGCCGTTTAAAAGCGCGCTGGCGCAGCTTACTGACTCGCTCAGACCTTAACGAAAAGAATCTCCCCATTGTTATTGCTACTTGCTGTGCGCTCCACAATATATGTGAAAGTAAGGGGGAGACATTTATGGCGGGGTGGGAGGTTGAGGCAAATCGCCTGGCCGCTGATTACGCGCAGCCAGACACCAGGGCGGTTAGAGGAGCACAGCAGGGCGCGGTGCGCATCAGAGAAGCGTTGAAAACCAGTTTTGTGACTGGCCAGGCTACGGAGTGAAACTTCTGTTTGTTGCTCCTTGATGAACCCTCTGCCCCTCCCCCACCACCCTGTTAACTCTACTTCCCTGCAAACCAACCACCCCACCCTCCCCTACTACCCTCCCCCCTCGAGCACCACTTGCAGAGGCAATAAAGTCATTGTTGCTTCACATTCATGCATTCTTTATTAATTCAGCACACAACTAGGGGGATAATTGGAAAGGTAGCCCGGGATGGGTGGGGGAGGAGGGAAGGAAAAGGACACACTCCAATTTAAAACTTTAAAACTTATTGCTATGGAAATCATCTAGGGTGGAGTGAGTGGGTGGCCGAAGGCCCCCCCACCGTGTTCTTGGGCGTCTGGGTGAGGAGGCAATGGGACTTGGGGAGGAGGGCTGCTGGTTACAGAGGGGCTGTAGCGGCGGTCTCTGCTCCTGCTGCCTTTCCTGCAGCTCAACCATACGCAGGAGCATATCACTTTGATGCTCCAGCAGCCGGAGCATCGACTCTTGCTTTCTGATTACAAGTTGACGCCACCTCTCCTCTTCAGCCCGCGTTTCAGCACGCAACTTCTCCTCTTCAGCCCGCGATTCAGCACGCCACCTCTCCTCTCGCTCATATTGGGCTTTTTTAAAATCAGTCATTGACTGCCTCCACGCATTCAGCTGTGCTCTGTCAGCGTGGGAGGCAGTCTGAAGTTCAGTAAACATTTCGTCACGCGTCCTTCGCTTCCTTCTTCGAATATTCACTAGCCTCTGCGAAGGAGTAAGATTTGCAGCTGGTGGAGAAGGGAGAGGTTGTTAAAAAAGATACATTTTAGAGAACAATGGGTAGACTCTTTCCCGTTAGATTTTTGCTGTTCACAACATCACACAGCACATGTGCTTTCGTTACAAGGTCGCATTTTTCCTCTTATATTGAGAGTCTCCTGGTTTGGTGTGAGAGATCACTCACGCAGTGCCAGGACACAGATTTCAGCTTGCAGGCAGCCATGGTAAGACATATAGTCTTTGGGCTTTTTTAACCTTCTTAACATGTGGGGATGGTTTCAAACAGTTCTGCCCTCATTTCCCATACCAAGCACCCGTGCCATTTAAAATGGGTTTGCAATGTAAAAGGAGGGGCTGCGATTTCAGGTTTAACATGCAGCACAAACCCAACTAACTCCCCTCCCCCTCACACCCAATTCTCTGGGATGGTCACTTCACCCCTCCCCCCCACCGCGTGGTTAACAGCGGGGAATATTTCTGTTCAGCAGACCAGGAAGGGGCACCTCTGAATGTCCCCTTAATAAAATTGCCCCATTTTAACCAGGTGACCGTGAATGATATCACTCTCCTGAGGATAACAAAGAGAGATAAGGAATGGATGTTGTCTGCATGCCAGCAAACACCGGGACCATACGCTGCCATGCTTTGTTATGCAATGATTCCAGACTACGTGCTACTGGCCTGGCGTGGTAAAGTGTCCTACCATGGCGGACGGGATAAGGCAGCCCTCCCCAGAAACCTTTTGCAAAGGCTTTGGGAGTACATGAAGGAGAGCTTTCTGGAGATGTCCCTGGAGGATTTCCGCTCCATCCCCATACACGTTAACAGACTTTTCCAGTAGCTGTACTGGCCGCGATTGCCAGGGCAAATTAATCATTAATCATTAAACACGCTTGTTTTTAAACCATGTGTAATATTTACAAAGGTACACTCACCAGAGGTCCCCTGTGTGCCCTCAGGGTCTTGGGTCAGTTCGGGGGTTACTGTTTCCAGGTCCAGGGTGACAAACATATCCTGGCTGTTGGGGTAACTGGTTTCTCCGCTTCCTTGCTGCTGTGAGCTATCTATGTTCTCTCCATCCTCATCTTCCTCGTCCGCCGAACCCGCTTCCCCGTTTGCAGAGAGGGACTCATAGAACACGCTTGGGCTAGTGGTGGCTGCACGCCCTAGAATGGCATGCAGCTCCGCGTAGTAGCGGCATGTTTGCGGCTCTGCCCCGGACCTTCCGTTTGCGTCTCTGACTTTGTGGTAGGCTTGCCTTAGCTCCTTAATTTTCACGCGGCACTGCCGCGCGTCCCTGTTATGGCCTCTGTCCTTCATGGCCTTGGAGATCTTTTCTAATGTTTTGCCGTTTCTTTTACTGTTTCGGAGTTCGGCGAGCACTGCTTCATCTCCCCAGATGGCGATCAGATCCTGTACCTCCTGTTCGGTCCAGGCTGGAGCTCTTCTGCGATCCTGGGACTGGGACTGGGACTCCATCATGGTTACCTGTGCTGATGGGCTCTGCATGGTCACCTGTGCTCTCCACGCTGAGCAAACAGGAAATGAAATTCAAACGTTCGCGGGGCTTTTCCTGTCTACCTGGCCAGTGCATCTGAGATGAGAGTGCTGTCCAGAGCGGTCACAATGAAGCACTGTGGGATAGCTCCCGGAGGCCAGTAATGTCGAAATCCGTCCACACTAACCCAATTCCGACCCCCTAAGGCCGATTTTATCGCTAATCCCCTTGTCGAGGTGGTGTTAGGAAACCGGTTTAAAGGGCCCTTTAAGTCGACAGAAAGGGCTTCGTAGTGTAAACGTGTCCAGGCTTAAGTCGATTTAACGCGGCTAAAGTCGACCTAAACTCGTAGTGTAGACCAGGCCTTAGTCTATATGATCGTAATGATCCCATTTGGCCTTAAAATCTATGAATCTGTGTCTCGTCATGTAATAGAAATACAGTGAGAGGTGGGTAGGCATGTACGTGTCTATCAGTCTGTGCTCCAGCGAGTGCTTGCAGGGCTGTCCACAGTGCTAGAATACAAGAAATGCAGAGGTGTGCTCAAAATGTATTTAAAATCCTGTTCCTGGGCTCTGTCGCCATCAAAAGTAGGCTCCCAGGGTGGGCAGGTGCAATCACTCTGTAGGCTGAATCCAGGAAATACTCACTATCTGTCAACGGCTCCTAAGAAAATACGTCCCTCCCCATTACAAATCCCATAGGTGAGCCCCCATCTGGTGAAGATTCTATAAACTCATGATTCTATAAATCATCTGAAGCCCCTGTGACAGGTGACCTCTCC
>NW_020693415.1:0-7890 GCF_002925995.2 Terrapene triunguis
TTTTTGACCGCCTCTGCACACTGCGCGGACATCTTCAGAGAACTATCAACGATGACTCCAAGATCTTTTTCCTGGCTTATTGTAGCTAAATTAGCCCCCATCATATTGTATGTATAGTCACAAGGTTGAAAGTAGCTGATTGTAATGTCCAGTCACAGAGCACGAGCCATTCCCAGCCTAATGCTGCTTGAAGCCCCTAGAACAGTCCCTGACCATATCTTGTCTTCTTTCTGCTGCAGCTGGCTGTGACTGACTGGGGCAGAGCTCTCTGATGTGGGCTTAGATCTGATGAGCCATGCTTCTGGCACCTCTAGTCTGGACTATTGGAATTCACTCTAACCACTATAAACTGCTTGAAGGTGGCACATCGTGAAGCAGCACATCAAGGCCTGGTCTGCACTTAACATTTTTGTTGGCACAGCTATGTTGGTTGGAGTGTGAACCGACACACAACTGACATAGTTGTGCTGGCTACAGCCCTGGTGTAGACACAACTATTCCAACAAAAATGTTTTTTGCTGATCTATCTTACTCCATTCAGGGAACTGGTATATGCTGTACCAGTAACAGCACTCTTCTGTCAGTATAAATTGTATCTCCATGAGGAGGGTTTGCCAATATGGCTCTACCGGTATAGATACCAGCAACCTCTTTCTAGTATAGACAAGACCCAAATTAGCAACAGATGCCAATGTGAAACCCTCACACACGTGCTTCAGAGGGTATGTCTACACTATGACCTGGGGGCAACATTCCTAACTTGAGGAGACATACCTACAATTGCTCTGATTGGGTTAACAAGTTAAAAATAGAGGGTAGCCATAGTGGCGTGAGTGGCTAGCTAGCCACCCCGAGTACATATCTGTCCAAGATGCTAGGCACATACTTGGGGTGGCCAGCCCCTCCTGCCGCTTGCTCCATCATGTTTACACTCTATTTTTAGCCCTCTAGTTCAATCAGCACTGTGTGGGGACATCTCTTTGAACTGGGAATCACATGTCAGCCCAAAGTGTAGATATACCCACAAACTCTGCCAGCTCTCCATTCATATCAGAGCTGAGTTTAGAGTCCTGATTCTACTAGGTAGTCATGGATTGCGGCCAGGCTCCCTCCATGTCCCCAGGACAAGTATGCTCTTCAGGGATCCTCTGCCAGGCATTGGCAACAGCGCCTCTCCGTGCAGGACCCCAGCTCTGGAACTCCTGCCAGAAGAAACCACATGAAACCAAACCTCGGCGTGTTCAGATCATGGTGTAAATTGCTCCTGATCAGTGAAAACCTCCACCCAACCCTGAATCGAACCTCTTACAAAAACATGGAATATACAAATCCCACAAACCATGAGTCTCTTTCTCAGCCTTTTGAGGTGCAAAAAGAAAAGAATGCCTGTCTGTAATGTTGTGCATCACAAACATACACCATGATAGGAGCCAAGTAAAATCATAAATAGACAAACAGGATTAATATTAGTTACCTCTCCCCATGGTCTTGCCTTGGGAGCTGCTATCCACAGAGGTATTGCTCAGGGGCTTAGCCCCTTGCACCCAGCTCAGAGCTTCTCTCTCTGACTTCTCAGTTCAGTCTCAGGAAGGATTCACTCTCTCATACTTTTCTATTTAAAAAAAATCTATTTCATTTCTCTCAACCATTTCCAAATGAGTCATTCACAGGAGCTGCTGTCTTTCCCCTGAAGGACTGGACAGGAGAGTCCTTGAGTCTTAGTCTTACTGTTTATTTCTACAGCACAGTAAATGTACATGGCACTTTTCAACACACATAAGAACACAAAGTCCAGTTTCTGATGAGTTTACAATCTGATTCAGAAAAATACTTTGCACAAGAAACACCAAAATCCCAGCCTGGGAAGACAGAGACAATTGCAGAGGAGAGCAAAGCCAGCTGAGCTCTGAGAAGAGTTTGTCATGAAGGGAAAAGCTATTTTAAGAGGGACTTGTCTTTAATCCATTAAGGATCTGAGAAAAGCTCTCCCAATGTTCTCAATCTCCTAAAACTGGTACAAACATTTCTGTGCTAAAATGTGTTCCTCTAGATCTCTTCAGATTTACGCTGATACATAGCTCTCTGATGACTGCACCTACCGTATTTTTAAGATGGACACAGTACTCCAGATGAGGCCTCACCAATGTCGAATAGACGGGAATGATCACGTCCCTCGATCTGCTGGCAATGACCCTACTTATACAGCCCAAAATGCCGTTAGCCTTCTTGGCAACAAGGGCACACTGTTGACTCATATCCAGCTTCTCGTCCACTGTAACCCCTAGGTCCTTTTCTGCAGAACTGCTGCCTAGACACTCGGTCCCTAGTCTGTAGCAGTGCATGGGATTCTTTCATCCTAACTGCAGGACTCTGCACTTGTCCTTGTTGAACCTCATCAGATTTCTTTTGGCCCAATCCTCTAATTTGTCTAGGTCCCTCTGTATCCTAGCCCTACCTTCCAGCGTATCTACCACTCCTCCCAGTTTAGTGTCATCTGCAAACTTGCTGAGGGTGCAGTCCACGCCATCCTCCAGATCATTAATGAAGATATTGAACAAAACCAGCCCCAGGACCGACCCTTGGAGCACTCCACTTGATACTGGCAGCCAAGTAGACATGGAGCCATTGATCACTACCCATTGAGCCCGACGATCTAGCCAGCTGTCTATCCACCTTATAGTCCATTCATCCAGCCCATACTTCTTTAATTTGCTGGCAAGAATACTGTGGGAGACCGTATCAAAAGCTTTGCTAAAGTCAAGGAATAACACATCCACTGCTTTCCCCTCATCCACAGACCCAGTTATCTCCTCATAGAAGGCAATTAGGTTAGTCAGGCATGACTTGCCCTTGGTGAATCCATGCTGACTGTTCCTGATCACTTTCCTCTCCTCTAAGTGCTTCAGAATTGATTCCTTGAGGACCTGCTCCATGATTTTTCCAGGGACTGAGATGAGGCTGACTGGCCTGTAGTTCCCTGGATCCTCCTTCTTCCCTTTTTTAAAGATGGGGACTACATTAGCCTTTTTCCACTCATCTGGGACCTCCCCCGATCGCCGTGAGTTTTCAAAGATAATAGCCAATGGCTCTGCAATCACATCCTCATTTAGCACCCTCGGATGCAGCGCATCCGGTCCCATGGACTTGTGCTCGTCCAGTTTTTCTAAATAGTCCCGAACCACTTCTTTCTCCACAGAGGGCTGCTCACCTCCTCCCCATACTGTGCTGCCCAGTGCAGCAGTCTGGGAGCTGACCTTGTTTGTGAAGACAGAGGCAAAAAAAGCATTGAGTACATTAGCTTTTTCCACATCCTCTGTCACTAAGTTGCCTCCCTCATTCAGTAAGGGGCCCACACTTTCCTTGACTTTCTTCTTGTTGCTAACATACCTGAAGAAACCCTTCTTGTTACTCTTAACATCTCTTGCTAGCTGCAACTCCAAGTGTGATTTGGCCTTCCTGATTTCACTCCTGCATGCCTGAGCAATATTTTTATACTCCTCCCTGGTCATTTGTCCAATCTTCCACTTCTTGTAAGCTTCTTTTTTGCATTTAAGATCAACAAGGATTTCACTGTTAAGGCAAGCTGGTCGCCTGCCATATTCCCATGTCACCAGTGTCTGGGTTTGCCCCATCTCCTGAGTGGCTGGAAAGGAGAGTGGGACGGAGGGAAGCACTGCACGGGGCAGCAGGTCTAGGGACATGAAGAGTCTCCAACCACTTCATGGCCAGACTTTGCACCCTGTAACCAGCTGAATGGGGTTCTGCCAGCCTCCGCCATGAGGGCTGTGCTGCACTGCTGACTCAGACACAAACCCCCAGAACATACAAATCCCCCCTCTGACCTTCTCCTCCTCCCAACCTGGATGTGGGACGGAGCAGGAAGAGGAGGGGGAGGCTGGATAAGAGCAGGGTTGGGGATCATGGTGGAAACAAATGCACATAAGCTCCCAGTGTCATGCTGTGGCAAAAAGTGCTAACATAGCACTTGGCTACAGTGGTGGGGCATATGGGGAGGTGACTGCACTGCTGTTACCCTTTGACCTGAATGGTTAGTGAAAGTTAGGCTCTTCCAGGTTGTTTCCTTAGGAAGAGAAATTAGTGATGCAACCAGGGGTTTGGCACATTCCTGTTTATTTTCAAAGAAATTGTGACATTTCACTCCATATGTTTATAGAAATATGCTTATGAGTGTAAATATAATGTATCTGGAATATGCTTTATGTAAAAGGTCTCTTGTAAGGTATCATTACAAAGCTCATAATCTACTGAGTGTGATCATCCTATTTGTATGAATGTATCATTCTTGTATCTGAAGCTAGAAATATGAAGTATTACTCTGAAGTCCTATTGTAACTATGCAAAGTGTGGGCCATTAATGGTGGCTTGGAATCTTGATGGCTCCCATTAACCAGGACAATTGGTTGTAAATGGCTCTGTTTACTTGTAAGCCTACCTGGGTGCCAGCCAGTGAGTAATGAAGACTCACAGGACATGTGAACATGTCACATGCTACTGGAATCCATCTTAAACCTGGTGCTTTTCCATTTAGAAGGAGGGGTGGGAACCCAGAGAGAAACAAAGGATTCCCGCCTTGTGCCAAAGATATAAAAGGGGGTGGAACAGAACAAAGGGGGCTGGAGTCATGAGAAATCCCCTAGATACCATCTGAGCTGGAACTAACAAGAAGTGTACCGGGGAAAGGATTGGGCCCAGACTAGGAAGGAGTCTAGTCTGTGAAAGAAGCTTATTGGAACATCTCTGAGGGTGAGATCTTACCTATAATCAGTTTCTTAATGTATTAGGCTTAGACTTGCGTGTTTTGCTTTATTTTGTTTGGTGACTTACTTTTTTCTGTCTGTTATTACTTGGAACCACTTAAATCCTACTTTTTATGCTTAATAAAATCACTTTTGTTTATTATTGAACCCAAAGTGATTAATACCTGGAGAAGCAAACAGCTGTGCATATCTCTCTATCAGTGATATAGAGGGAGGACAATTTATGAGTTTACCTTGTATAGGCTTTATACAGAATAAAATAGGTTTATTTGGGGTTTGGATCCCATTGGGAGCTGGGTGTCTGGGTGCTGGAGATAAGTGACCTGCTGAGCAGTTTTTGGTTAAAGTCTGCAGCTTTGGGGGCGTGGACCAGACCTGGGTCCGTGTTGCAGCAGACTAGCGTGTCTGGCTTAACAAGACAGGGTTCTGAAGTCCCAAACTGGTAGAGAAAACAGGCTCAGAGGTAACCTCAGCACATCAGGTGACAGTCCCAAGGGGGTCTCTGTGACCGAACCCGTCACAGTCCTCTTTCGCTGAACGCTGGAGAAATCAAACAGCAAGAGACAATTCTTTGCTCACAGCTCCAAGCCTCTTTCCAGACAGCACTTTGCCACATAGCTGGCTCTCTTAGCTCTTTCTCAAAGTCATGCTACAAGTCCTTCTCTGACTTTCTGCTGCTTTTGATGTGGGCGTCTGTCTCACACAGACAGCAATCCAATCAATCCCCCATCTCTGCATTTGTTATCAGATTTCTTCAGGAAATCCTTTGGCCTACATGGCTCAACTCCTACCGCAGCCTTGCAGGGGGCCTGTATTTTGGGCAGCAACACCTATTGTTTCAGTTCTCTGTTCCATAAAGGCAGTCTGCTTTACATTTACCCTAAATACTCCCACCAGCTTCAATGAGGTTTTGCCCAACCCCCACCATAACTATAACATTACTGAGGCCATAGCTGGGCTAGCGGTGCCAGAAGCATGCAGGAGCCTGCACACCAGGTGCACACTCACCTTCCACTCGGCACCTGGGAACGGGGGGAATGAGAACATTCTGTTACACAGGAGAGGGTAGGAGTATAAAGGGCCTGGCCCTCTGCTGCCCAGCACCCTGGCCAGGCATTGGCACCAGTGCAGTGCATGTAAAATGATTCTCACTGATGCTAAGACCCTTTATATGACTCTGGCTGTGAATTACACCTACACGCTGCCAGGGTGGAGGAAGGGGCCTTAGCATGGGATCCACAAAGGTACTTAAGCCTCAGACAGGCACCTAAACTGGGGTCTCAGTTTTAGGCTGCACTGCAATCCACAGATCTCCTGCCAAACCCTGTAGATGCCTAAGCCCACTGGGTGCCCACATTTTTAGGGTGAAAGTTCCCTTGGCAGCTCTGTTTCTGCCTTTGGACATGTGCACAGCTGGCTCCATCTAGCCCTCCAGGCAGCTGTCACCCTCCTAAGCTACAGAGTAATTCGTGAACTGGGAAGACAGGTGTTCATCTCCTTGAGTCATGTGCAGGGCCCAATCCAGTAGATGTGTTCAAAGGCTGCCTACACGATCAGGTCCTATTCAAATGCTGATCAGCACACTCCTGGGATGTGAGAGACCCAGGTTCAGTTCCTCACACTGCCTGTCTAGAAGAAAGGATTTGAACAGGAGTCCCCACTGCATATACAAGTGTTGAGCTCTGGGGCCTGTGACAGATACAGCAATTTTCTGTAATATTTTTTGGAGATCTTATTGAATGAAATTTAAGTAGATTTGGGGTCCATTGTATTATCAATGCAAAGTTTACATATTATGGTGGGCTTGTACATAACTTCTCTAAGGCAGACCCATGGCCAGTGTAAATCCTGGCAAGTGTTATGAGTTTCAAAGGTCTATTTTAAGGCATGTGCCAGACAAGAAGGAACTTTTGGGACAAACAAAGGTAAGTGGTTTTCCTAGGAAATACTTGGGGGAGGGAAATGCAAAGTCCCACCTCCACACATGACCTTTTGAAGCTACGCCCTGAGGAGAGAACCAGTGTCTGACTGATTACCTACTCATGGTCACTGAAGATCAAAGACCCAAGCTGTATAAAAGAAAGGCTAACCTATGCATTAGTGTGCTTCTTCTTAGAAAAAACAGTACCAGATTTACCTCCATGGTGCTGGGCCCACCCTCCAAAAGGGCCCCAGCCTGGCCGCTCTTCTCCGCCCCCCACTGTCTCCTGCGGGGACAGAAGCTTGGTGCTGCTGGCTCCTGCTGCAGGCCAAGCTCCTCCCCCGCCTCTTCTCCCAGCGTGCCGCGTTCCCACCCCTTCCCCTCTCCCTCCCTCTCCCTACCACCAATCAGCTTTTCGCCAGCGTGAGGGAGGGGGAGGATCAGAGCTGCAGCGTGCTCGCCGCTTGAGGGAGGAGGTGGAGTAGATGCGAGGGTGGGACCTTGGGGAAGGCGGTGGAATCAGGGCATACCCCCTCCAGCCCCCTGCTGTGATCCGCTCAGGGCAGGGGGCTGGGAGCACCCCCACGACTGCAACCCACACCCCCAGCCCTCTGCCCTGACTCCTGCACCCCCCAACACACCCCCATGACCCCAGCCCTGACTCCTGCACCCCCACACATACCCATCCCCCACACACCCCATGTTCTGACTCCTGCACCCCCACACATACCCATCCCCCACACACCCCATGTCCTGACTCCTGCACCCCCCACCCCGAACACATAAGAACATAAGAACGGCCGTACCGGGTCAGACCAAAGGTCCATCTAGACCAGTATCCTGTCTACTGACAGTGGCCAATGCCAGGTGCCCCAAAGGGAGTGGACCAACAGGCAATGATCAAGTGATCTCTCTCCTGCCATCCATCTCCATCCTCTGACAAACAGAGGCTAGGGACACCATTCCTTACCCATCCTGGCTAATAGCCATTAATGGACTTAACCTCCATGAATTTATCCAGTTCTCTTTTAAATGCTGTTATAGTCCTAGCCTTCACAACCTCCTCAGGTAAGGAGTTCCACAAGTTGACTGTGCGCTGCGTGAAGAAGAACTTCCTTGTATTTGTTTTAAACCTGCTGCCTATTAATTTCATTTGGTGACTCCTAGTTCTTGTATTATGGGAATAAGTAA
>NW_020693416.1:0-3732 GCF_002925995.2 Terrapene triunguis
GGAGCGACCAGGAGGAGACGCGCTAGCGGTGAGCTGACCCCGTGACACTTCCCTAGTGTAGTTGGAGAGCCTCTGGGAGGTCTCAGGGAAGTTTCCAGTGAGTTCAGTAGTATCTTCCCCCTAGTGAATCTCAAAATGAGAGTGATGGAGGAGATGAGAGACTGAGGGGAGACTCATAGATTCCAAGGCCAGGGACCACCGTGATCATGTTGTCTGACCTCCCAGATAACACAGGCCTGAGAACTGGCCCAAAATAATCCCTACAGCAGATTTTAGGAAGACATCCTTGTCTTGATTTAAAAATTGTCAGTGATGGAGAATCCACTACAACTCTTGGTAAATGGTTCCCATGGTTAATTACCCTCACTGTTAAAAACGTATCCTTTATTTCCAGCCTGAATTTGTCACGCTTCAACTTCCAGCCTTTGGATTGCGTTATACTTTTGTCCACTAGTCTTCAGAGCTCATTTGCTCCCTGTGTAGGTATTTATAGACTGGGATCAAGTTACCCCCTTCACGTTCCCTTTGTTTAGCAGATTGTTGCAGAGGAGGAGGTCTACGTTGGATATTAGGAAACACTATTTCACTAGGAGGGTGGTGAAGCACTGGAATGGGTTACCTAGGGAGGTGGTAGAATCTCCATCCTTAGGAGGTTTTTAAGGCCTGGATTGACAAAGGCCTGGCTGGGATGATTTAGTTGGGGTTGGTCCTGCTTTGAGCAGGGGGTTGGACTAGATGACCTCCTCAGGTCTCGTCCTACCCTAATTTTCTGTGATTGAGCACTGAGAGTTTATCACTGTACGGCATGTTTTCTAATCCTTTAACGATAAGGAGAGGACTGGACATGATGTCTCCAACATATCAGATGTGATCTTATGTTTTAAACAACCTGTTTTATGTTTAATCATTTTTAAGATTTCCAAAGAGGTCCGCATCTCCATTTGAAAATTTTTAGGGGTCTGCAAAAGGTTGAAAACCAGTTTTCTAAACCCTTTCTCTTCTGGTGACCCACTTAAGCCCTTCCACCCCAGTCAGAAAGCCTACCTTACCTAAGGAGAGAAACCTCCAGGATTTGGTGTATGTCACACAACCCTTAAACCAGTGACGTATATAGAGTGCCCCTTCTAGAAATGATAAAGAACTGCAGCCAAAATAATGAGGAAAGATACAATGTAAAAAGAGAGAGAGAGAGAGAGAGAGAAAGGTGTTTTAAAGTCTTTGCAAAGAGACCTGTTAAGGGAAAGGGGATGTATAAATCAAGAAGTTATCCGTGTGTTTTCCCTCATGAATAATTGGAGAAAAAATGATAAAAGACCGAGGTATTTATAATGAAACCTTAAATTATCTCTTATACAAGTTATATACCTTATTATACATTTGTTGTTAGAAAGCAAATAAGCAAGCACTCATGCACGTGAATAACTCTTACGTATGTGAACAGTCCCAGTGAATCCTAATGTCTTATCATATAAAAGCAAAGTTAAAGGCCATTTTATAAGACTTAAGATATACAAATCACATGTACCACAGGTAATTAGCTGGCTTCAAACCCATGATATTCAGCACAGCAACACAGTCTTCTACTGATTGATTGGAGGAAGTGGACAGAGATGAGGTGGGGGGGGGAGAGTTTAGCAGCGGTGTGGTGGATTGCAGCAGGGGTGTTTGGGGATGGAAATAGCAGTGGGGGAAAAGAGGTCTTGTAGCAGCAGATGGCAGTGACTGGAGTTTGCAGCACTGCAGGGAGAATGAGCAAAGGAATGGGGGTGAAGCAGTGATAGTTGAATAAAGGAGAGCAAGTATAGTAAATTCATAGGAAGAGTGCCAGGAGCAAAGGAGTTTGCAGTTTGAAGGAGATAGGGAAAGAGTTAACAGTAAAACTGGTCTCAAAAAAATTCCTCCATTTTTGGGAGGAGGGGAGGATTTTTGAAGGAAAAAAATATGCAGGAAATTATTTTTCTTTAAAATTTCCTCTTATTTTGAAGAAAAATCAAACTGAAATTCTTTTGGTTTTTTGAAAATCGGAAACCAAAACATTTTCTAGTTTAAACTTTTTGAAAACTATGTTTTCACTAAAAAACTAACCATTTTTTGAGGGGGAGGGGTGTTTGTTTTTGAAAGAATCCTCCCCCCTCCCCACAAGTCTCCCAGGAAAAAAAATTCTGATTTTTCCAGTAACTGTGGTTAGGTAGAACAAGGATTGCGGGGGGGAAGAGAAGAAAAGGGTGGAAAAAATAGAGTAGAAAAACCCTGAGGTGGAAATAAGCAATAAAATAAAAGAATAAAAACATATAATTAAAGCATACTGAGAATGGACCAGTAGAAAGAATTAAAAGGGACGCAGATGGGTAAATACTGTTTATTCTTAGGTTTCAGAGTAGCAGCCGTGTTAGTCTGTATCCGCAAAAAGAACAGGAGTACTTGTGGCACCTTAGAGACTAACAAATTTATTAGAGCTTAAGAAGCTTCTTGATTATCAAGTTTTTTTTCTCTTACTTAATTGGCCTCTCAGAGTTGGTAACACAACTTCCACCTGTTCATGCTCTCTGTATGTGTGTATATATATCTCCTCGATATGTTTCACTCAATATGCATCCGAAGAAGTGGGTTGTAGCCCACGAAAGCTTATGCTCTAATAAATTTGTTAGTCTCTAAGGTGCCACAAGTACTCCTGTTCTGTTTATTCTTAGGCCTTCTACAAAGCCCCCACCCCAGAAATCTTTATCAAACAAAACACCTCTGGTGGTCCTTTCCCACCACTCCACTTTCAAGAGAACCAGGTAGGACACATGTTTTGGAATTTCTGGTCACCCCGCAGAGAAGGGGCAACCCTGTGGTTAGAGTCAAACAAACTAAGCCTGTTATTCCCCCCTCCCCACTACTTTGCACAGTCACATACACCTGTGAAAAATGGATATCAAATGCTCCCATTCTGATCCACTAGCATTTGACACGCACTGTTCTTCGATGTAAATGACTGAGCAAAGTGCAAAAGCAGGGGGGAGTTGTGTCCAAATCGATCTATCCCCATCTCTGATTTCTACCCAAATGTCCTACCTTAAACTCCTCTGCAGCTGCCTCGATGGGAATGACTGTGTGAGCTCTGTGTTCTCGAGACACTCTGCAAACCTTGCAGAGGAGGGTCCGGTCCTGCTTGCAGAAGAGACTGAAACTTTCTCCATGTTTCTCGCATTCTCTGTCTAGGCCTCTCGCTATGTTCACCACCTCCTCCAGCTGCCTGTTAGGCCTCAGCTCTCCCTTGAGAAAAGATTTCCTGCACTGGGGGCAAACTCCTGTGCCCACCTCACAGCAGTCAGTGATACAGGCTTGGCAGAAATTGTGCCCACAGTCTAGAATCACTGGGTCTTTAAAGGACCCCAGGCAGATGGGACAAATCAGCTCATCCCGGAACTCCTGTACAGGGTGTATAGCTGACATGATGGCTGCTGTGAAAAAGAACAAATTTTACAAAAAGAACAGGAGTACTTGTGGCACCTTAGAGACTAACAAATTTATTAGAGCATAAGCTTTCGTGGGCTACAACCCACATGCATCCGAAGAAGTGGGTTGTAGCCCACGAAAGCTTATGCTCTAATAAATTTGTTAGTCTCTAAGGTGCCACAAGTACTCCTGTTCTTTTTGCGGATACAGACTAACACGGCTGCTACTCTGAAACAAATTTTACTTTCACTTTCCTCTGCAATCGTGTTTGTGAAGAACTGGAGCTGGTCC
>NW_020693417.1:0-5704 GCF_002925995.2 Terrapene triunguis
GTTCCCTGACTGACCAGAGCAGGGGCTGCTCCAGGCTAATGAGAACATCTGACTCCAATTAACCTGCAAAGAGTCAGGTGAGGCCATTAAGCTAATGTGACCACCTGACTCTAATTAAGGCCCCGCTGATACTATAAAAAGGGCTCACTCCAGTCAGGCAGAGGGGAGCCAGAGGAGAGGAAGTGCGGCTGAAGGACTGGTTAATGAAGACACCCTCAAGTTATTAATAAGGGAGCCCTAAGGTAAGGGAGAAGCAGGAGAGCTGTGGGAAAGTGGCCCAGGGAAATGTAGCAACTCTGGCAGTGAAAGGTTGGCTGCCAACAGCTGCTACTATTAGGGTCCCTGGGCCGGAACCCGGAGTAGAGGGCGGGCCCGGGTTCCCCCCAACCCACCACTACAGGAACACCTCCTGGGAGGGGAAGTCAGGCCCCTGTCAGGACAGGAGGCTAAACTGTTCTAAAACAAGCCCTAGGGACAACAGAGACACTGGGAATTCTCTCATCAACCTCCTTGCTGGCTCATGATGAAAAGGGCTCAGTAGACTGTAACCCTGGCCCTAGAGAGAGAAGGGCTACGTGGAGGGTCACAGAGAGCCACTGAGGCTAGCATATACCGCCTACAAGCGCAGGACCCACGGGGACAAAGTCAGAGCTCTGCCACAACTGGTGTCGGGTGGGATCGTGATTGTTCACAGCGTGGCGGAACAAAGAGGTTTTTACTTTAAAAAAAAAAAAGTACACTGGGGTTTTTGGTTTTGGGTTTTTGTTTGTACCACCATGGAGGAGGTGGTGAGAGCGCTGGTGCAAGCCACAGCAGCCCAGCAGGAGGCAACCCGGGCTCAGGCGATAGGGCAACAGGAGTCCATGAGGTTACAGCAGGAAACCAACCAATTATTAATGAGCCAGGCGACCCAAGATCGAGCCATTCTGCACGAGGTTGTGGACCAACTGAAGATCCTCACCACCCAGGCCTGGGGGTCCAATGGGACGTGAACCCTGAGGGCCACCAGTTGTCTGCCAAAGATGACGGCAGACGATGATATAGAGACGTATCTCCTCTCATTTGAAAGGACTGCTCAGCGTGAGGCGTGGCCCCTGGAGCAGTGGGCCAGCATTCTCGCCCCTTTTTTGTACAGAGAGGCCCAGAAGGCCTACTTTGATCTGCCCACTGAGGATGCCGCTGACTATTCCCGGCTGAGGGCAGAGATCCTAGCACGATCCGGGGTGACGGTAGCAGTACAGGCCCAGAGGTTCCAGGAGTGGAAATACAGGGAGAACAAACCTCCAAGGTCCCAACTATTCGACCTCATACACCTCGCTCGGAAGTGGTTACTGCCTGAGGCATGCAGCCCAGAGGAGTTTTTAGAGACTTTGGTCATAGACCATTACATGCGGGGACTGCCACCAGATCTCCGCAAATGGGTATGCCAGAATGATCCATCTACCTACGATGAAATGATCACATTGGTGGAAAGATGGATGACAGCCAGGGAATTAACCCAACTACCCAAGGAAGGCCCCTCACGAATCGAACACTCGACCCCGACTGCGGCGGGTCGGGCGGCCAAACCCCCAGGAAGTCCTAGATGGAAGAAGAGGGAGGTCAAAAACCAGTCAGGAACCCAGAAGGAAGAGGAAGGCCTAAGTGGGGAGAACCCTGGGACTAAACCCCCTAACCCACGTGGTAGGGGAGTGACTAGAAGCAATTATAGGTGTTATGGGTGCGGGGAGTTGGGGCACATAGCTGCCCAGTGCCCCAATGTCATAGAGCCAATGCAGTGTAACCTGGGGAACGGGGCAGACCCATGTAGCCTACTCAATATTGTAGGGGTCGCAGTCACCCCACATAAATATACAAGGCAGGTAAAGTTGAATGGGGTAGAAACCATGGCACTCGTAGACTCGGGGAGTGCTATCACCCTAATTTCGGGTAAATTAGTGAAGCGCAGCCAGTTAATGCAGGCCAAGCGTACGGGGGTAACCTGTGTCCATGGGACTGTTAGCTACTACCCCATATACCAGTAAAAATTGAAATTCAGGGAAATGTCACCGGGGTGAAAGCAGGGGTAGTCCCAAACCTCCCATACCCTGTGCTCATAGGTAGAGCTTTCCCCGGGTTTGGAAACTTGCTTCCACTGGAGGAATTGGAGGGAGAGGAGCAGCCCCTGCTCTGGTCAGTCAGGGAACAGAAAACTGTTAATCCAGTGGCCAGTATATTTGCCTTCTGCTGTACCCAACTGGCCTGGGTCTATCACAACACAAAAAAATAAAATTGTTTGAAACGTTTCAATCGTTTGCAGAAATTTTTCCATTTTTGTTAAACTGGAAAATTTCAAAAACAAATTTGGCAGGGACACATTTTTTTCTTAGAGGCAGTTTTGTGTCAATTTTTCAAACAAAGCTGTTTTGCCAGCTCTAGTGCCTATGCATCTCTGAATCTGCTGTACATAAAAGAATGGCTGTGAGAAAGTACTTGGCTCTGTGACAGTTTCCATCCATAGATCTCAGAGGATCTCAAATAGGAGGGTAAATATCAATATCCCCATTTTACACATGGGAAAACTGAGGCACAAAGGTGAAGTGACTTACCCAAAGCATCACAGCAGGTCATTAAGCTCTCTGGAAATAGAACAGTCTCCTGACTTCCAACCCAATGCTCTATCCATTGGACCATGCTGCCTGTCAGATAAATCTATGCCAAAGGATACTGTTAATGAAATTGTTCAGGGAAAACAGTCATCTCACTGATTTAATCAGATCCTAAGGAATTATATGCCCCTGTGATTGCAGTGTCTGAGCACCTGCATGCAATTCTCAGAAATAAGGAAATGGCACACACACAAAAAATGAATTATTATTTTAGTACACATTGGTCAAGTATGATTGGTTTTCAAATGTGGTATTCATGAGTGTAAGTAATCTTCTTGTATGAAGTCTAGTTCCCTGGCTCAACACAGATAAAAATTGGATGCTTAGAATACTTTTTTAAAAATAGTAATTAGAATATTGGATGCAATTTTCAGTAGCCCAAATATTGCATTTTCTCTTGTATTTAAAGGATACTGTCAATTGAAATCTAGTCAGTTTGAAAATAAGTTGGGAGCAGTTGGTAGGCACTATGCCCCTGCCAGAGTTCTCCAGACACTTTTGGTGCTTTTATTATTTTATTTTCCTTATTTTATTATTTTTATAAAAAATCCTCTTTCCTTTTATTATTAATGTTGTTTGGAAGATGCATACATAAAAGGGCAAGTGATCACACAGGGCACAAACTGAAACTGACTATACACAGTGCCGTTGAATGCACAAAACAGACTGAAAAATCTAGAAACAATTTTTTACTAATCTGGTTAGACAGCCTCAGATTGACAATAGTAGCTAAAAAGTTCTCATACATGTGTGATTTTTTTTTTTTAAAGTGGCCCCTATCCTTTGACTAATCTAGTAAGAGCCTGGGTAAAAACATTCCATCTGTCTTGTGCGCTGTGAGACTGTGTAATCCCTGAAAAAATTAGGAAGGAAGGATTGTTTCAAGAGCTGCTGCTGAAGTCAGTGTTTTCTTTAAATTGAACTCTTCTCTGTAGAGCAGTGAGGCTGAAAGCTGAGTCCTCAAGCTACTCCCGCTCTGTACTTGTCTATTCCCAGTAGGCTTAAGTGAAGTTGCACATAATAAGGATTTCTAGAGCTGCTGCACATCACCAGTTTCATCAGCCATATTTGTAAGAGGCTGAAAACATTTATCAATAAAATATAAAGTGTGGTGCTGATCTAAATAAATTACAATGGTGGATAATTCGAGAAGGAAGATATTTGCTTTCAGGATTTGGGGTTAGGTTTGAGTATAGTAAGTTAGATATCTATCTGTGAAAAAGGTCTCTGGAGCTTTTGGGGACTTGTTTTTCTGTCAGAATTATTGCTAATGGTACTGATGGCAGAAAGATTTCGTTGCTAATCATCTGAGGCTGTGTTAAAACAATAGACTTAGCAACATAAGCCATCATTATAAGCCCTATCCTGCGCAGAGAGTAGACTTCAGGCCACATCTGATCTCACTAAATCCAGTGAAGTTCTGGCTTTTGGATTTAAACTGGTGTAACCGAGATCAGACTCTGGTCCTTTGTTGGGAGTTTTACCTCCAAATGAGGAGTAGAGTCCCTAGTCTCAGAGCTGAGCAATGACTTAAGTCCATCAGCAGTCATATACAGCTGCATGGATGTACGCAGCCAAGTGCTGACTGGATTCCTGGGAGATGTGGTGAGGCATCCAACCCTACATGCAGTAAATTTACTTGTGCAAGAGATGCTGATTTGATTAATAGATTCTAGGACTGGAAGGGACCTCGAGAGGTCATCGAGTCCAGTCCCCTGCCCGAATGGCAGGACCAAATACTGTCTAGACCATCCCTGATAGACATTTATCTAACCTACTCTTAAATATCTCCAGAGATGGAGATTCCACAACCTCCCTAGGCAATCTATTCCAGTGTTTAACCACCCTGACAGTTAGGAACTTTTTCCTAATGTCCAACCTAGACCTCCCTTGCTGCAGTTTAAACCCATTGCTTCTTGTTCTATCCTTAGAGGCTAAGGTGAACAAGTTTTCTCCCTCCTCATGACACCCTTTTAAATACCTGAAAACTGCTATCATGTCCCCTCTCAGTCTTCTCTTTTCCAAACTAAACAAACCCAATTCTTTCAGCCTTCCTTCATAGGTCATGTTCTCAAGACCTTTAATCATTCTTGTTGCTCTTCTCTGGACCCTTTCCAATTTCTCCACATCTTTTTTGAAATGTGGTGCCCAGAACTGGACACAATACTCCAGCTGAGGCCTAACCAGAGCAGAGTAGAGCGGAAGAATGACTTCTCGTGTCTTGCTCACAACACACCTGTTAATACATCCCAGAATCATGTTTCCTTTTTTTTGCAACAGCATCACACTGTTGACTCATATTTAGCTTGTGGTCCACTATAACCCCTAGATCCCTTTCTGCCGTACTCCTTCCTAGGCAGTCTCTTCCCATTCTGTATGTGTGCAACTGATTTTTTTCTTCCTAAGTGGAGCACTTTGCATTTGTCTTTGTTAAACTTCATCCTGTTTAACTCAGACCATTTCTCCAATTTGTCCAGATCATTTTGAATTATGACCCTGTCCTCCAAAGCAGTTGCAATCCCTCCCAGTTTGGTATCATCTGCAATAGTATAGTAGTCTTAGGGCTTGACAAACTGTGAGCTTGACATAGTGTCTTGTGTCATGAATAGTACTCTGTAACACGTAAGTATTATTTTATTTGTTCCATTTGCAATCGCTATTGCAGCAGATATGTTTGGAGAATCCTTGTAATACATAGGCACAATAGGAGAGTTAAAAACTAAATTTGGAATACTGATTTTTGATCAGACTAGTCCCCTGAACTTGCCACTTCACAGTAAAGTTCCTTGTACCCCAGCTGGGAATAGGAGTCTTGAGGCATGGCCATTTGAAGGATGTGCTGCAGTCATACACTTAAAATGTGTACACAAGATACCCTGACTTTTCAGAGTTACTCCGGATAGATAAGTGTTACTACAATTAGTGAGTATGAAATTAGAGGGGGACCTGAAGCCCCTTCCTCCTGTATGTGCTTTCTAGGCTCAAGCTCTTTCACTTGTTGCAAGACAGTCCTATTCTTAAGCGCAGTAGACTTAGCTACATCAAATCTCACCCAG
>NW_020693418.1:0-2930 GCF_002925995.2 Terrapene triunguis
AACCAGGACAATCGTCTGCAGATGGCTCTCTTTTACTTGTAAGTCTCCCTGTATACCTGTGTGCTGACAAGTGGGTAATGTTTTCCCTTTAAAAAGGTGATCAAAGTTTATGTGAACCCCTCCAGGTATTTAATAATTTCAGAAAGCCTGATTCTAGTATCACTTATACTGTATAAATCTGATATTACTCTAAACGAGTCAATGGTTTTATAATGGGGTAACTAAAAAATAACAAAACAAAACAAAAAGAAAAACCAGGCCCATAGGCTTTATCCTTCATGTGTAATGGATTAAATTTTTCTGTCATGAGTTTGTTCTTTTTTCTGTTTTCACAAAACATGCAATACACATCAACTTCACTATGGGAAAAATGTTCCTAATCTTCAATTTATTGGGGAAATGCCTGAAAAAAACACAGAAATCACCTCCCAGAATCTACACGATTTAGACATTTATGCTCCAATACGTCTGTTGGTCTATAAGGTGCCACAGGACTCTTTGTCGCTTTTTACAGATCCAGACTAACACGGCTACCCCTCTGATACTTGACACCACTTAGACAATTTCTGAAGTAAATTTCTTAATGAAATGATTGAGTTCTATCTTTCTAGGCTTTTATACCATATTATCAATGCAGCTACCTGACCAACTGAATGATCCCTTAAAATTGTAGGATAGTAAAAGAGGAAATTCATTCACAAAAGAAGACCAGGCATTTTAACTGCTTTTATTAGACCATACTGATGCATTTGAAAAGAGCCTTGCAATCAAGTCAATGTCATTTCTCCCAAATCTGGGGTGGCAGTCTCCCCTTTGCTCTGTTCTCACTTAACAGGGACAGGAGCAGGGGCAATCCTTCTCTTGATGGCTCTCCTGCCATTCCTCTTCTTGGAAGGTAAAACCACAGGCTGATTTAAGTGCAGGACTCCGCCCTGAGAGCTGGTGACACCTCCCAGCAGTTTCTTGAGCTCTGAGTCGCTGTGAATGGCCAGCTGCAAGTGCCGTGGGGAAATCCGACGCTTCTTGCTGCGTGCAGCGACTTCCCCAGCAATATCCACAATCTCATAAGTCACTTATTGAAGCACCGCGGCCATATCTACCGGGGCTCCAGCTCCAATACGGTCTGCAAATTGTCCTTTGCGGAGCAATCTGTCTATGCGACTGACAGAGAACTGCAGCCCAGCCCGGGAAGAACGGGTGATTTTGGCCTTAGGGTCTTTTGCGGTTGAGGTCTCCCCAGAGTGCTCAGACTCAGACTCAGTCTCAGACATGTTGCAGACTTCTAGTGTTCCAGCAACACTTGGCTTGACTTTCTTGGCTTTCTTTTCTTTTCTCTGCTTGGTTTACCTGAGTCTTTCCTCAGGAATTGGCCTGCCTAGCTTTTTTCTCGACTTGCTTGGCTTCAGTGGATGTTTCCTTGCTTGGCTCCACTTGCCTGTGTCTTTCTTTGCTTGGCTTGCCTGACTCTCTTTCCTTCTCTTCCTGGCTCTGTTCACTTGGTTTTCTCGCTCTTATTTTGCCTTCTTTGATTTCTTCCTGGTCTGGCCTGATTATGACTGGCCTGACAAAGTGTGGCTTGGCTAAGCCACCTCTTGAAATCACCACAGTAGTGTGCTGACCCTGTCTGAGCCTGCAGCCTTTTATAACCTCCGTGCAGACAGAGAAAACATACTTTCTGATTGGTTGTCTGAGAACCAATGGGCAGCTACTTCAATTGTTACCCAAGCCAGAGGGGATATGTCATCCTTTGATGACATCATTCCCATTGATTCACTGTTTGTGTTGGATTTTTAGTCAGTGATATCTGCTATTAGCAAAACTCATCCTGTAACGGCATGAAATAGGCTTTGGTTACATTTTGAAAATTAGATGCCTTAAATTAGGCACCTAAATAACTTATACGTGGCCTGATTTGAAGAGGAGCTGAGCACCCACAGCTCCTGTTGATTTCACTAGGAGTTTTGAGTGCTCAGCACCTATGGAAATCAGGTCACTTTTAGTTAGTTGCTTAAAAGTGGGTTTAGGAGCAGAAATTCAGGCATCCTAAAGTTTGAAAATATTGGCCAGTTTCTCTGGAGCCCTTAACTTGGTGATGCTTCCCGTCTCTTAGAAAACCCTCATGACACCCAAGCCCATGGTAGGGGTTCTTTGCTGTTCCAGAAACCCAAGTGTTCACCATTTGTCACTCTCAGGTTTGATTAGCCGCTTCTCTTGTTCGTGAGCTATTTTCTGAGACCGGTTTAAAAACAGCATCTGGAGAGAACCCCTCACATCAGGCCAAATCCATTGTGTGATGTTGCACTCTATGTGATTTTATGAAAATATGCTAATGAGTTAAACATAATATAACTGGCATATGCTTCATGCAAAAGGTCTCTTGTAAGGTGTGATTACAAAGCTTATAATCTACTGAGTGTGGTCATCCTATTTGTATAAATGTACCACTCATGTATGTGAAACAAGAAATATGAAATATAACTCTGAGGGCCTATTGTAATTATGCAAAGTGTGGGCCATTAATGGTGGTTTGGAATCTTGATGACTCCCATTAACCAGGACAATCGTCTGCAGATGGCTCTCTTTTACTTGTAAGTCTCCCTGTATACCTGTGTGCTGACAAGTGGGTAATGTTTTCCCTTTAAAAAGGTGATCAAAGTTTATGTGAACCCCTCCAGGTATTTAATAATTTCAGAAAGCCTGATTCTAGTATCACTTATACTGTATAAATCTGATATTACTCTAAACGAGTCAATGGTTTTATAATGGGGTAACTAAAAAATAACAAAACAAAACAAAAAGAAAAACCAGGCCCATAGGCTTTATCCTTCATGTGTAATGGATTAAATTTTTCTGTCATGAGTTTGTTCTTTTTTCTGTTTTCACAAAACATGCAATACACATCAACTTCACTATGGGAAAAATGTTCCTAA
>NW_020693419.1:0-1155 GCF_002925995.2 Terrapene triunguis
GAATCAGTGTCTGCTTAGCAGACAAGCAGACTTGCAGTGCCTGTTTAGTTCCTGGGCTAAGGAGTCTTTTACTTTATGCAATAATAAAGAATGTTTTCAAAGCCAAAAGATCCATTTATTGAAAAGAAAATTTATTTATTGAAAAGAAACCCAACTGCTGGGAATCAGAAAGGGCAAGGGGGTGAAGGGGGTGAAGTGGGGAACGGTTCAATCACAGATCCGCGTATGTCCTGTCTGGTGTGCCATACAGTGAGTGCTGCACTTCAGGATGGCTATACTGCATGGTGATGGGGGTTGAGTGCAGAGGGTAAGGGTCGTGGTTTTCAGGGCTGGGTGGTGAAGATACTGGTGTTGGAGGCAGCTGGTGGCGTGAAGAACATTTAAGTTGGGGAAAGTGGGTTGGAGGTGACAGTGGGGCACAACGGAAAGAGTTTTGGGACAAGGGCTTAAGGGGGAGGTGGCGTTTGCGTTTCCGGTACTGCTCCTTCTGCATGGCTACAAGCTCCTGGATAGCATCTGCTTGACGCTCCAGGATGCTTATGAGCCGATCCGTGCTTTGCTGCCGGTGCGCTGCGTTTTCCTGCCGGATCCTGCTTTCTCTCTCCCTCCAGTTCTGTGCTTTCTCATTCTCTTTAATAGATTGCCGCATCACTTCTTGAAGCATGTCTTCTTTGCTTTTTCGCGGTCTCTTCCTGAGTCTTTGCAGTCTCTGACTAGGTGATAAGAGGGACGGCTGAGGTCTCAAGGTTGTTGCAGCTGTATAGGCAAAATGCAACATGTAACAGAGGCAGCATTGTTTATAGCAGGAATAGAAAACACACAGGGTCTACACAATAGCATAATTTTCCCGTCTGAAACAGAGCACACATATCCCACGGGAGCCTCAAAATGCTGAGTAAGGGGGACTGATTGTTTCAGGGCTGCACTGTCCTCTGGGTTTCTGTGCCTTGGGGAGAGCCAACAGCTTCAGGGGGCACCTACACTGAACACTGTCCCAACATTTTCCACAGGAGTTCGTCCTGGACGATATGTCACTGCTGAGGGTGACCAGGGAAGCAAGGGAGGGTCTTCTACTGCAATGCGGCTTCCGCCCTGGCCCATATGCAGCTTGCCTGTGTGCAGCAATGGTCCCCCCGCCCCTCGCGGCACAGTGGC
>NW_020693419.1:1165-5345 GCF_002925995.2 Terrapene triunguis
GGCTGGAGCGCAGCTGGGACTGGACAGCTTCCTCCCCCCAAACACTGATGAGGTCCAGCAACTCGCCATTGCTCCATGCTGGGGCTCGCTTGGCGCATGGAGGCATGGTCACCTGGAAAGATTCGCTGAGAGCACTCCACACCACGCCGGGCTGAGCAAACAGGAAGGGGATTTTTAAAATTCCCAGGGAATGTAAAGGGTGGGTCACATGGTTGGTTACCTGAGGCCAGGGCAGTAGAGTTTGAACTGATGACCAGAGTGGCTAGAACAGGCATTGTGGGATACTGCCGAATAATTCTGGAGGCCATTCACAGCGCATTGCGTGGCCACACTGGCGCCGCAGCGCTGCAGCGGCAGCGCAATACTCACTATTCCTCTCTGTGATGTGGAGTACATGCAGCGCTGCAACCACGGAGATACAGCGCTGCAAATGCCTTTCCAGTGTGGACAGGGAGTGAGTTACAGTGCTGAGGGTGGCTTTACAGCCCTTCAACAAGGCCTAAGATGGCTGTTGCAAATCCAGTTTTCCGTTTTCACACTTCCACATTCCCCCCAGGCTCTTCAGACCCTCCCAGTAACAGCAACTCTGAGCGAAATGCTAGAAAAAGAGAAGAACCAAAGGGGCCACTTGCAGGGGGAGGTTGCCTTGTAGCTTCTGTGCCCTGTGGGGTTTGTCCCCTGATCACTCCCACAGCTGGTTTGACCAGTTCCAGGAGAAGAAGAGCTTCTCTCCACCCCTCCCCCCTCATGTCCCATGGGGCGGAGAAGCTGCCTTCGCATCTCTCCCCCTTCCCCGGCCAGCCTCTCCACATCCCCCCTTCCATCGCAGTGCCCCCCACTCACATCTTCCCCCATTCCAGCCTCACTCCCCTCAGCCCCACAATCCCCCCGATCCTCCTGCATCTCCCCATCTTACCTTCAGTGCGCCCCTGCCCCATCGCAGCCTGCCACCCGCATCCCCAGCACCCGCCTTCTGTGCCCCCCCTCCTGCCCTCACCCCCCTGCACCTCTATATCCTCATCCTGCTGCAGCTCGGGTGTGCCGGGGGGAGCGGGTCTCTCTTATCTTCCCTCCGAACGGGGCCCCCCTGGGGCAGGGCTGGGAAGGGGCCCTGGCCAAGCTGGGGGCTCTGCCCTGGGAGAGGCTCCTGGGGATTCTGAGGGGGGCAGTCAGGGGGTGGGAAGTGGGAGGGGGTGGATACGGAGCGCGGCCAGGCTGTTTGCGGAGGCACAGCCTTCCCTACCTGGCCCTCCATACAATTTTACAACCCCGATGTGGCCCACGGACCAAAAAGTTTGCACACCCCTGTGCTAAGTCCTTTAAGTTACTTTCACCCCTGACCATTGGGAAGGAAACAGACGCGTGAGGGGAAGGCTGGCAGCAGAACCTCAAGTCTCCCATGCCAGGGGGAGTTCAGGATTTAGCCAAAATCAAAGTCAGTGGAGTTGAGGATGTCGGCTGGTTCCTCTTCTCTGGTTTGCCCTGCTCAGCTTGCCTTTCAGGATCAGGATGATGAAAGTCCAGTGGTGCCATGCTGGGTCCCAGGAGACAGCGGGCGTGAGACGTACCCCAGGGTACAATCTGGACTGTTGAACTGTTTAAGTCTCCATCCCAGGGCATGGTTTACACTGTTTCCCAGGGTGAATAAATATAAATGGTTTTTAAAAAAAAATCAAGAAAATCAGATTTTTGTTATTGAAATCGGATTTTTTTGATAAAATTGTTTTTGAGGAAAAAAATTATCTAAAGATAGTTTTAATTAAGATACATTATAGCTCAAAGATCTCTCATCATGGAATAGGGATTATACATTCCAATTCTATAGTATGAGACAATATAGACATGTCATGTTTAAAAAGAGTTTTGTAAATGAGTTCCTCTAGTTCATGCATTAAGGACCCAGTCTTATTGGGTTCCACAGACTTCTGTATAGATTACTTAGGTTAATCTTTCTATCTACCCAATGGGACTCAGTGCTCAGTCTAGAAGATACCATCAGAGATGCTTAGTTTTCCAGTTCTCAAACTGTGGCTTTGTATCTCCAAAGGTAACATGCTTGTTAACAGCAAAAACGTTTTAAAATAAATTAAAATATAGAGGTGAGAAATAACAGACCTCACCTCTATTGTCCCTCTGCACATTTGTGTACAAAGAGTCAATCCCTTACCGCTCTCAAAAAGTGCAAAGTTTCAAAAAGTTCAATGAATACAAGCCTGTTGGAGACGGAATAGATCTGGACAAGGAGAAGTCTGGAGACAAATGTGAGAAGAGAGGGACATATAATATTTTAACAGAAAAGTGTATGTTTGCTGTTGAAGAAACAAATCCAGAATACTGAACGCTGTTGTTTTAGTTAAATAAAACAATTTAAATGTCTGTCTGGTGATGTTCTCTTCCTAATACAGCATGGCAAGAAAATCCTCCAACTATTAAATGATTAACCTGTTGAATTGGAGATAGTTCACCTCTAATGACTTCATAAAAATCTGCTTCAATTACCTTTGGTAATGAAATAACCAAACAAACATTCATTGTCTGATATAGCTGTAAAACTCATCTGAAAAGTTTTCAAAATAAATCACTGTTTAAAAATGTATAGTGTGTACCTTCTAAAAATGAAACCTATATTTATCTCCGAGTTGTGAAGAATATGTCTTAAGGTTATAACAACCAACAAGAATACGTTTTTATGTAGAAAACCATGATTAAATTGAGTCTTCTTGACTAGTGATTTAAATCAAATCCACCCTGCTGCTTCCCTATGTGAACAACAAACCCCCCCACGCTCTGCTCCCACACAGCCACCGGCATTCAAAGGGGCCGGATTAGGCCACAGCCTTGTTCTCTCCAGTCAAATCCCCCAAACACTTCAATGAAAACACACAGGTCCAGACAAAACACTAAAACCAGTTTATTAACTGGAGCAAGGGGGTTTTCAGGGATTACAAGGGAGAAAGATGTAAAAGGTCAGAACCGGTTAAAACTATAAAATTAAAACATGCATTTTAAATCCTAAATTTTACCAATCTAAGGAAAATGCGAAGCAAGCAGGTTTTCTCATCCCACCCGCTCTTGCAGGCAGTTCACAGTTCTTAGTACCCAGCCTGGATTTCCTTCCAGCCTTGGTCCGTCCTCCCCACTCCAAGGCCCCTGTTGCCTTTCAAGCCATCTTGTTGCCTTCTGTAAAGATGGGAGAGGAGAGGTAAAAATGGAGGCAATTCTCCCTTGTGCTTTTATACCACTCTCCTCTTTGAGGTTCACCCCCCAGCCGGGGGGCAACCGACAGTCAGTCTGTGGCCTAAGTGAGCGTCCAGCCGTCCTTCCGGTGAATTGTAACTCTCCTGTTCCCAGCTCCACAGCTGGTGAATGGCCGGCTAAGCAATTAATGGCCACGTAGCACCTAGCTGTTGTGCAGGTACCATTGTCTCTGAGGAGCTTGTCTGTGGGCGTTTTCCAGCTTTACAGCATGTAACAAACATACAGGAAACTCTCAGAGCTCCATGGACAGTGCTGATAGACATATTTTAATGGGACACTAATATTCAGCAGGCGATGACTTTTCCTATGATACCTCACAAGACATACTTTGGAGAAGATTTATCATTTTATAAACGTGGTGCCCATAAGAGTGTAGACCAGGGGTTCTCAAATGTGTTTCATTCCCCCCCCCCCCCGCTTCTTGGTGTCTGTGGTCATTTATGCCCCCACCCTCAAAAGCACATATATCACCACCCAAGGCAGAGTAGTTGCTGACGATGTGCACAGCTCTGAAGGGCTCCAATAGCAGCACAGAAGTTAGGGTGGCCACGTGAAAAATAATATTCATCAATTTCGCTGTTCACAGCTGACTTATCACCCCATTGCCACTCTTACTTCTGTGCTGCTGCTCCACCTGGGTTTGAGAGCCTGAGCATTTATCCCCACCTCCCAGCTAGGCCTGTTCCTTCTTCATGAGCCCCAGCCACGTGGGGCCGACAGCCAGTGCTCTTTAAAAAAAAAAAAACAAACAACCCACACTGATCACACCTCCCTTGACACATTCCTGTGCCTCCACTGGGAGGCTCTGCCCACACTTTGAGAATTACTAGTGTAGAGAGTCACCGTGGGGATTGGTAGCCAAGATGGTAACACCTGCTCCTTTCCGTCTCCGGGATCCCCAGAGAAAATGTCCGAGCAGGAG
>NW_020693420.1:0-3396 GCF_002925995.2 Terrapene triunguis
TTCTTGAAATGCGGTGCCCAGAACTGGACACAATACTCCAGCTGAGGTTTGTCAATAACATTGTCAAATGTTATTGACAAATAACATTTGCAGAATTTTAAAATATTGTGCACAGAATTTTGAATGTTTTGGTGCAGAATCCCCTCAGGGATATGGGGTGCTCTGCGGCTGTGATGGTGGGACTGTGAGGAAGGGGGTGGGCAGTGGGGAGGTCTATGGGGGGTGCTGGGCGAGCGGTGTGGGGTGCAGGGTGCTGTGTAGCTGTGACGGTGGGACTGTGAGGAAGGTGGTGGGCAGTGGGGAGGTCTATGGGCAGGGGGCGCTGGGCGAGCAGTGTGGGGTGCAGGGTGCTGTGCAGCTGTGGTGGGAGGCCAGCAGGGGAGGTCTCTGGGAGGGGTGGGGGCTGGGAAGAGAGATCTGTGGTGGAGGTCTCTGGGCGAGGGGGCGCTGGGGATAAGGGTGGGGCACTGGGCAGGGGGGCGGTGTGGTGCGGGCCCACCCCCGAGGGGAAGGGCCACGCTGGCAGCACAGGGCTGGGCAGGCCAGTGTGCGTCTGGCAGCTGCAGGTTTGTAAACAGTGCCCCTCCTGCTGGGCTGCGCAGAGCGGGACGGCCCCTGTCCCCCCCGCTCCTCCCCGCGCTGTGCCTCATTGCCCCCAGCCCTCCCTTCACTCTGGAGACTGACCATCCGCCCCCCTGCACCTTGCCCCAGGGGGCCCCACCAATATGTTTGGTGCCGGGCCCACAAAAAGTTAATCTGGCCCTTCAGGCTGGGGCTCGCCTTTGGCTAGAAGAACCCAGGTGTCCTGACTCCCTGCTCTCTCACCGCACTCCACACTCCGGTGGGTGTACCCCTGTCACACCCATTGACCTGCATTTCTTTTCACTTCCATCCAAGCCCAGGAGGGTTGCCCCTCCCCCATCCAGAGTCGCATTCACCGAGTGTCACAAACACCCTAGGAGGGGCCCTGGCACAAGCCTATGAGAAGTTCCTCCATGCCCCCCCCAACCCAGGGGGCCCCATCCTGGCTGCAGGGGACCCCTGGTGTAACTTACCCACTGCTTCCCTTCTGGCCCAATTGTTTACTTGTCGCAGTTACTGACAAGTAGGTATTTTCCTTTGCTGCCTCTGTCTTCTTTCCCATCCTCTGGTGCAGGGGAAGCACATTGTGACGGATGGGCATTCCTGTCACATTTTGCTACTATTGTGAGATCACTATTTTGAATTTGGACACAAATAAAGACAGGGTTTGTTTTGGTTTTTTGGAAAAACATTCTATAATGTGAAACCTCCGGACTATTGTATATAAAACCCCGAGGCAAGGCATTGTTATTTCTTTATTAGTCTCTTTCGATTGTAGGTTAGGCCATACCATTTCTATAGCAAACAAACATTTAATGCACACAAAACGGTGAAAATAGTGCAAAGCGTTGTAAACAGTCGTTGAAATACTGAAGAAGGCCTTGGAAACACAAGCTGTTAGGCAGAAAATAGACCATTGTTCCTTGTACAGACTTCCCCGCCCCCCTTGTCTCTGTTACATATATCAGGGGGGCTGGAATAATGTGTAGAGTGGGGGTGCCGAGAGCCATTGAAGCAAACTGTTAACCCTGTATGTGCTGGACACCACTTCAAGCCAGGGGGTGCGGCAGCCCTCCTAGTTCCAACACCTATAACACATATTGAACAAGTTTTCCACACAGAATCTGTACTTCTGTACGAAACAAAACAGACACCTATGTTAACGGTGAGGAAAAGACCTAAGGGCTAAATTCACAAGAGACTTGAGTTGTGATGCTGAGTGTTGCAATGCCAAACTTGCAGATGCCTAGAAAGTCCCAGGAGCGGCGGTGTGACCCACCAAGCCTGAGGCCGGTGCCTGGGATCTCTGTACAATGAATGAGGCGAGAGGGGGGCCTTAGAATGCCGGCTCAGTGGGGAGAACCCCAAGCTAGCCAGTGGGAGATGCTGATGACAGGGATCTGTCCTAAGCCCCATATGCCTCCTGATACCGAGGGGGCACAGTGTAAGTGTGTGTGTGTGGGGGGGGGGGGGACGACACATGACCACCCCACACGTTGCCTCTGGGAGTAACTTCCAGCCCACCTCCCTGGGCCAGGGCTGCCAATCCTGCCAGCTCTTGGGGGGTTGGTCATGGGATCAGAGAGCACGTGTCTCTGGGCCTCAGCAGGGGAGGGGCAGGATGCAGGCAAAGCCTCTATCTCTGGCTGAGCAGAGACCAGGGAACCAGCTCCCTGCGCGTTCCCCTGTGATGCCCCGCCTTGCACCCATCCATGCTCTCCCCACCCCACCCCACCCCAGTAACCTGTGGGAGTGAGGGGACTCTGTCCTTCTCCTGCTGTGCCTGTCCCCAGCACAGTTCCAGCTCGCTTGGCTGCTCTCCCTGGCCGCTGGGTTCAGGCCCAGGCAGGGAGCGGGACTGTGGGCTGAGGGTGACGGCTCCAGGTCACTGCCTCTGTGCAATGCAGCAGCTGTCTGAGAGAGAGCCCAGCTGGGGAGGCAGCGGCGGCCTGCCCCCTCTGCTCCCCACCTGGACCCGGCTACCTGGGATAGGGTTCTTGCTTGACCCCTGTCCTGGGCTGCTGGGCACAGGTGGGGAGCAGACGGGGCAGGCCCTCAGCTGGGTCCTCACAGGCAGCCTTCGTGCTGCACAGAGCAGCCACCTTCTTTTAGCCCGCATGAGAAGTGGCTCCATCACATCCCTTCCACTCCCTGCCTGGGCCCGTCTGCCAGCCAGGGAGAGGGGCCAAACGTGGCAGTAGGGGAGGCGCAGCAGGAGAAGGACAGAGCCCCTCTCCCTACCGCCAGGCCAAGCAGAACCTAGGTGGGCATTTGACCTCACATTGTCCCCACTCCACATGTTGCCTGTGCTAAGCCCCACCTGTCTGATACAGTTCAGCACCCAAGGGGCCATCTACTCTACACATTTTTGCTGATGCGAGTTCTATCAGCATAAAGCTGCTGCAGTTAGTATGTCGCTCATGCCCGTGCATACTTGGCTGCTTGGGGCAGCACGCGCGCACACACACATACATGCACACACACACACACTAACAGAGCAAGTGTGAGTGCACCGGGTCAAGCCGCTCTTTTAAGCTGCCACCCTTATGTGCCACAGGAACCGCATCGGAATAGAGTAACCCTGAGCAGGCTGGGTCGAACAGCACTTCCAGGCTGCCACCCCTGTAGTGTTATGCAGACAAAACTACACAGGATCATTTCAGGGGGCAAGACAAAGATGCCACATTTATTATGATAACACAATTTGATTTATGACCAATAAATAATACTTATACACACACACACACACACACACACCCATCAGATGTTCTGCAGCTGCTGGATAGTTACCAGTCCTGAACGTAGCTTGAGTCC
>NW_020693421.1:0-8085 GCF_002925995.2 Terrapene triunguis
GCCCCCCCCCCCCCCCAGCCCTTGTCGCAAAACTCTTTCCCTTGTGCCCCACTGTTACCTCCAACCCACTTTCCCCAACTTCCGGGTTCTTCACGCCACCAGCTGCCTCCAACACCAGTATCTTCACCACCCAGCCCTGAAAACCATGACCCTTACCCTCTGCACTCAACCCCCATCACCATGCAGTATAGCTATCCTGAAGTGCAGCACTCACTGCACAGCACACCAGACAGGACATACGCGAATCTGTGATAGTACCGTTCCCCACTCCACCCCCTTGCCCTTTCTGATTCCGAAGCAGTTGTGTTTCCTTTCAATAAATGGATTTTTTGGCTTTGAAAACATTCTTTATTATTGCATAAAGTAAAAGATTCCTTAACCCAGGAAATAAACAGGCACTGCAAGTCTGCTTAGCAAACACTGATTCCTAAAGATTGGAACTACTGCACTTCACTCCCATGCAGGGCACCAGATATCACTGCTGGTTTTCAGCCTCAAATTGCTCCCTCAAGGCATCCCTAATCCTTGCAGCCCCGCGCTGGGCCCCTGTAATAGCCCTGCTCTCTGGCTGTGCAAATTCAGCCTCCAGGTGTTCAACCACAGAGGTCCATGCCTGAGTGAAGCTTTCACCCTTCCCTTCACAAATATCATGGAGGGTACAGCACGCGGATATAACCGCGGGGATGCTGTGTTCGGCCAAGTCCAGCTTCCCATATAGAGATCGCCAGCGGCCCTTTAAACGGCCAAAGGCACACTCCACAGTCACTCGGCACTGGCTCAGCCTGTAGTTGAACCGTTCCTTGCTGCTGTCAAGGTTCCCTGTGTAGGGTTTCATGAGCCACGGCATTAACGGGTAAGTGGGATCTCCAAGGATCATAATGGGCATTTCAACTTCCCCCTACTGTGATCTTCCGCTCTGGGAAAAAAGTCCCGCCCTGCAGCTTCCTGAACAGCCAAGTGTTCCGAAAGATGCGTGCGTCATGCACCTTTCCTGGCCAGCCTGTGTTAATGTCAGTGAAACGACCACGGTGATCCACAAGCGCCTGGAGAACCATAGAGAAATACCGCTTCCGATTAACGTACTCGGATGCTAGGCGGGGTGGTGCCAGAATAGGAATGTGCATCCCATCTATCGCCCCTCAGTTAGGGAAACCCATTTGTGCAACAGAGGGTCCTGTAGCACCTTTAAGACTAACAGAGGTATTGGGAGCATGGGCTTTCGTGGGTGGGAACCTCACTTCTTCAGATGCAGACTTGCATCTGAAGAAGTGAGGTTCTTGCCCATGGGGGCTTGTGCTCCCAGTGCTTCTGTTGGTCTTGGAGGTGCCACAGGACCCTCTGTTGCTTTTTACAGATTCAGACTAACACGGCTACTCCTCTGATACTTGACATCATTTGTGCAAAGCCATCCACTATGTCCTGCACGTTATCCAGAGTCACGGTTCTTCTGAGTAGGATGCGATTAATGGCCTTGCAAACTTGCATCAACACGATTCCAACGGTCAACTTTCCCACTCCAAACTGGTTTGCGACCGACCGGTAGCTGTCTGGAGTTGCCAGCTTCCAGATTGCAATAGCCACCCGCTTCTCCACTGGCAGGGCAGCTCTCAATCTCGTGTCCTTGCGCCGCAGGGTGGGGGCGAGCTCCTCACACAGTCCCATGAAAGTGGCTTTTCTCATCCGAAAGTTCTGCAGCCACTGCTCGTCATCCCAGACTTCCATGACGATGTGATCCCACCACTCAGTGCTTGTTTCCCGAGCCCAAAAGCGGCGTTCCACGGTGCTGAGTATGTCCGTGAATGCCATAAGCAATTTCGTGTCGTACGCGCTACGTGGCTCGATAGCATCGTCGGACATTTTGGATCTTCAGGAATAGTTCGACAGCCAAACGTGACGTGCTGGCGAGACTCGTCAGCATACGCCTCAGCAGTTCAGGCTCCATTTCCCGCAGACAGATCGCGCTGCACAGAAACCGTTGAAAGATGGCGCCAAAGGTGGACGGAAACAAAGGGATTTCTGGGATGCGAAGCGATGCATCACGGGGTGTTGGGACAGGACCCAGAATCCCCTGCACCCACGCCCCCTTCCCACAACCCACGGTGCCAGAATGGGAAGAGGTGCCATGTGTGATAGCTGCACCGCTCCCAATGGCGCTGCAATTGCCGCAAATGTGGCCCCGACAGTCCGCTGGCAGCTGTCAATGTGGACAGACTGCAGCGCTTTCCCTACTCAGCTGTACGAAGACAGGTTTAACTCACAGCGCTGTAAAGCTGCAAGTGTTGCCAAGGCCTTAGAGATGCCAAGGGTGTGGGTAGGGCCAAATAGTCCATATTAAAACAAGTTAAATGGACAAAACCAGATTTTTTCCTATTAACACGTGTTTACAGTGTTTGTAAACTTTGAGGTTCGCTGATAGTGCTTTTGAATATGTGTGGCTCGGAATAATTAAAACTGCAATATATTAAAAGGATTGCATTTTTAAAATGTTTGTATCTTTCTTCTAAACATTATTAGATCTGTCCTCCAGAAGATTAAATAAATAATTATTTTGAATGTCAGCTGAAAAAATCAAAACTGGTTTGCTTTTTAAAAGGTTGACAGTTTTAAAAACATGTAAGCTGTTATCTTAATAGTTGCGTAAGCCAGCAATTTGCTTGATTTTTATTCAAGTGTTCCAAGTTATATTCAACTTTGGGCTGAGAAGTAAAACTTCAAAAGTTTTTGTGAAAGATAAGTGATGAAGATAGGTATTGGAATGAAAAATAACTTTTGTAATTGTGTAATAGTCCTGTTGGTCCCAAAGGTTAGATAATTTTTCACAATATCTATTTAAATCCTTTTTGTTGTTAAGAATTCTGTTTGAAGCTTTAAGTGGGGTGTGTCAACCTCTTGGCTCATGTTAGTGGGTTTGACTAGTTTGTGACACTAGTAATTTACTACAACCTACTTGCTGCATTCCTATATGCTTAAATATTGACTAATTTATCTTCAGTATTGAGAGATCTCAAAACAGGCTTTTATTTTAAATGTTTAAGGGAAAAAAACTAGTTTGATATCCTCATTCCATTCTGAATTCTTCTATTCAGCTTTTTCAAAAAAATTTCCTTTTTACTGTGCACATTTTAAAAAAAACCTTGAGATTAAGAAAAAAATTGAATGCAAACATGTTTCACTGTTCTCTCCCCCCCCCCCCCGAGCACTGCTTTACCGCGTTATATCCGAATCCGTGTTATATCGGGTCGCGTTATATCGAGGTAGCGGTGTACTAATTTCTTCTCTTATAAAATCAGCAACAACATCATATGGAGGGAGTGTTGTTTTATACTAGCATTGGAAAATTCTATTGGATAGTGCTACGTAGAGATGTGGCTGTTTACAGTAAAATGATAGCCTGAACAGCTATTTATGCAAATCTGGCATAAACTGCATTTTATCGTTTACCACTTTGTCATGTGTTTTAGAGTTTAGTAGTGCAGATAGGTATGTTTGTTGCATTACCCACGTTTATTCAGACTATAATCCTAGTATTCTCTTTAATGTGCAAGGTGCAAAAATCAATAAACCAATATACTCTGTTTGCATGTAGCTATGCAGGCAGAACCAGACTTGTCAGTCACTGATAAGAGAGGGTGTGGCTAGCTATACTGAATAGCCTGCCAGTTTTTCATTCTGCCTCTGATTATAAGAAGATTTGGCAGACCTTCATAACAAAACAACCAACCAACTTTGGCCATACATTTGCCTTCTGTAGCTGGATTTCTAGTTCTTTCTCGACAACGGGATTTAATGGCCTGTCTGCTGCTGAGACACTATCGGTGCATCCCCTCCTCTCCCACCTTTGTGGAGTACAGTATGGGGGGGGGAGGGGGGCGAGGAGATAAAAGACAAGAAAATGGGGAAAACACTGTCTGCTCTACCCCACTTGTGGAATATCTAGATGGGGATCTTTGCGTGTTCTGTGATTGGGATACCTGCATTTCTCAGCAGTGCTAGACATGGCAGGGCGTCTTCATGGACTCCCTCCCCAAAGCTTCTTGAAGGTTAGCTACCCTGCTTGCAGCTTAAATCTTCAGGTGTCTTATTCACATACCAGATCCCTTTTCCAGCTGGGTTTAGTACTCCTCCCCCTTTCCCTTTGTCCTTGTTCCTTAGGTGTTTCCAGCAGTCATCCTGGATGGAGATTCAGAGAAGAATGAACCAAGGTCAACTTACTCTCCAGCCTTAAATAAGATTTACATAAGGCAGGAATCTTTTGTTTCCCAGTCTTGACCTCCCCCTCCTTTTGGTGGAAATTTACTAGAAGTCCAAGATGGTGTTTAGTACCAGGTGACATGACCACATGACCTAGTAGTGTCACAGCAACGCCTCTCGGGAAGGAGAGAGATTAGTATCTTCCAAGTCTTATTGTTTCTTCCTAATGGCCCATCAAGACTGATGGCCTGTTGTCTGGTGGGTGTTTCCCAAGTACACACTCAGTTGTAATTGTTACATAGTCAATATTCATAACTTTAGATACAGAATTGATACATGCATACGGACTGGATAATCACCAGGTGTATAACTGCTTGGAAAATGGTTCCCAGAGAGTAATCAGTGGTTCACAGTCGTGCTGGAAGGGCATAACGAGTGGGGTCCCGCAGGGATCTGTTCTGGGTCCAGTTCTGTTCAATATCTTCATCAGTGATGTAGATAATGGCATAGAGAGTACACTTATAAAGTTTGCGGACGATATCAAGCTGGGAGGGGTTGCAAGTGCTTTGGAGGATAGGATTAAAATTCAAAATGATCTGGACAAACTGGAGAAATGGTCTGAAGTAAATAGAATGAAATTCAATAAGGACAAATGCCATAGGCGCTGACTGTGTGGTTGCTGCGGGGCTGGAGCACCCCTGGGGAAAAATTAGCGGGTGCTCCGCACCCACCGGCAGCCAAGCTCCCCCCACCCCCTCCTTGCCACCGCCTCCCCTGAGTGCGCTGCGTCCCCGCTCCTCCCCCTCCCAGCGCTTCCCGCC
Organism: Terrapene triunguis; assembly: GCF_002925995.2. Classification (NCBI taxonomy): domain Eukaryota; kingdom Metazoa; phylum Chordata; order Testudines; family Emydidae; genus Terrapene; species Terrapene triunguis. The sequence continues at coordinate 5,013 of NW_020693421.1, forward strand.
TGCCACCTAACAACTGTTTGGCGGTGCTTAGGACTTTCCAGGAGGAAGGGGGAGGAGTGGGGACGTGGCACGCTTGGGGGAGGAGGCGATATAGAGGTGTGGCAGGGGCGGGGACTTGAGGGAAGGGGGTGGAATTGGGGCAAGGTGAGAGTGGGGCAGGGCCAGGAGCGAGCGGGGGGGATCGAGCACCCACAGGGCAGAGGGGAAGTCAGCACCTATGACAAATGCAAAGTACTCCACTTAGGAAGGAACAATCAGTTGCACACATACAAAATGGGAAATGACTGCCTAGGAAGGAGTACTGCAGAAAGGGATTAGGGGGTCATAGTGGATCACAAGCTAAATATGAGTCAACAGTGTAACGCTGTTGCAAAAAAAGCAAACATCATTCTGGGATGTATTAGGAGGAATATTGTAAGCAAGACACGAGAAGTAATTCTTCCGCTCTACTCCACACTGATTAGTCCTCAACTGGAGTATTGTGTCTAGTTCTGGGTGCCACATTTCAGGAAAGATGTGGACAAATTGGAGAAAGCAATCCCTGTGCTCTGCATGCTCTGTCTTCCTTTTCGGGCTGCGGGAATGGGTCCTGAACTGCTGAGGAATATGCTGATGGGTCTCGCCAGCACGTCATGAATTGCAGTCGAGTTACTCAAGCCACAAAGTGACAGTGAGGAGTCCAACAATGATGTCGACATGCATAACACATACAACATGAAATTGCTTGTGGCATTCACGGATATGCTCACCACCGTGGAATGCCGCTTTTGGGCTCGTGAAACAAGCACTGAGTGGTGGGATCACATTGTCATGCAAGTCTGGGATGATCAGCAGTGGCTGCAGAACTTTCGGATGTGGAAAGCCACTTTTATGGTACTCTGTGCTGAGCTTGACCCCACCCTGCGGCGCAAGGACACGAGATTGAGAGCTGCCCTACTGGTGGAGAAACACGTGGCGATTGCAATCTGGAAGCTGGCTACTCCAGATAGCTACTGATCGGTCGCTAACCAGTTCAGACTGGGCAAATCTACTGTTGGAATCGTGTTGATGCAAGTGTGCAGGGCCATTAATCGCATCCTGCTCAGAAGAACCGTGACTCTGGGCAACATGCATGACGTGGATGGCTTTGCACAAATGGATTTCCCTAACTGCGGAGGGGCGATAGATGGCACGCATATTCCAATTCTGACACCTAGCTTCTGAGTACATAAATCGGAAGGGGTATTTCTCTATGGTTCTCCAGGCACGTGTGGATCACCGTGGGCATTTCATGGACATTAACGCAAGCTGGTCTGGAAAGGTGCATGACTCACGCATCTTTCGGAACACTGGCCTGTTCAGGAAGCTGGAAGCCAGGACTTCCTTCACGGACCAGAAGATCACCGTAGGGTAAGTCGAAATGCCCATTGTGATCCTTTGAGACCTTTAATGCCATGGCTGATGAAACCATACACGGGGAGCCTTGACAGCAGCAAGGAGCAGTTCAACAACAGGCAGAGTTGATGCAGAATGACTGTGGAGTGTGCTTTTGGCCATTTTTGGCTGCAGGGGGCCCTCTATACTCAACACTGTCCCCACATTTTCCACAGGATGGGTTCGTCCTGGAAGATATCTCGCTGCTGAGTGTGACCTGGGAAGCAAGGGAGGGTGTTCTGCAACAATGTGGCTTCCACCTTGGCCCTTATTGCTGCTTGCCTGTGTGCAACAATGGTTCCCCCGCCCCTCACAGCACAGTGGTGCGGATATGTTAGTCTTACTGGGACAAGGAGCACAGTAGCTCTGCCAAGGAACCTGTGCAAGTGGATTGCCTAGCTTCTGCATGAGACCTTCGATGAGATCACTGAGGCCGATTACCGTGATGTGAGAGAGTACATCAACGCCCTATTCCTCATCTATGCATGCACGCAGCCCTAACCCTTTTTTCTGCAGCCCTCCTCGCCCCAACAGCCCGCACCCAACAACTCCTTTCTCAAAATAAATGTCGCTTACTGGGCACCTCATCTGCTGTTTGTTCTTCCCCAAGCACCGTTCACTGCGACTGGCTACCTTCCTCCTGGCTTGAAAACAGCTCCTGGCTGCATGCATCTAGGGAAGCCAGGCCGTCCTCTGGCTCTGTGCCCCCTCCTCCTCAGCACCCTCGCTCCCACTTTCCTCCTCCTCCTCCTCCTGCCTTGTTGCACTCTGGGCTGCCATGGCCTCTGAAGTGTCCATGGTGCTCTTCGGAGTGGAGGTGGGGTCGCCCCCAAGTATCTCATCCAGCTCTTTGTAGAACCAGCAAGTCGAGGGGGCAGCACTGGAGCTGCGGTTTGCCTCCTGCGCTTTGTAGTAGGCATTCCACATCTCCTTCACTTTAACCTTGCACTGCACTGCGTCCGGGTCATGGCCACTTTCTATCATGGCCCTTGATATCTGCCCGTAGGTATCGTAATTCCTACGGCTGGAGCGCAGCTGGGACTGGACAGCTTCCTCCCCTCAAACACTGATGAGGTCCAGCACCTTGCCATTGCTCCATACTGGGGATCGCCTGGCGCGTGGAGGCATGGTCACCTGGAACGATGCAGCGAGCACTCCCCGCTTTGCTGAGCAAACAGGAAGGGGACTTTCAGAATTCCCAGAGAATTTAAAGGGTGGGTCTTACAGTTGGTCACCTGAGGGCAGGCCGGTAGAGTTCAAAGTGATGACCAGAGTGGCTAGAACAGGCATTGTGGGACACTTCCTGGAGGCCGATCAGAGCGCATTAATCGACCCGGGCGTCCACACTGGCACTGCGGCACTCCAGCCAGGGTGCAGCAAGTTCTATGCTGCTTGTGGAGGTGGATTACCAGGGGCGCTCCAGCCGCAGAGTCTGGGCACTCTACATGCCTATCAGTGTGAACACCTCAGGAATTAGGGCACCTGGGGCTGATTTAATGCACTCCAAATTACACGATGGCCTTGTCTACGCTTGCATGTGTAATCCTCAGTAAACAGTATATTTTGCTAGGCTTGAAACAATTTTAAGAAAAAAGGAAATAAAAACATAGATAACACTGGTCTACAATTTTTGAGAAGTCGTCTGCTTCAGAGATAAAAT
>NW_020693422.1:0-1664 GCF_002925995.2 Terrapene triunguis
AAAGGGACACTATTAAGGGCCCAAAAGCAAGCTATTCCGCTGGTTAGGAAAGATAGAAAATGTGGCAAAAGACCATCTTGGCTTAACCACGAGATCTTGCATGATCTAAAAAATAAAAAGGAGTCATATAAAAAATGGAAACTAGGACAGATTACAAAGGATGAATATAGGCAAACAACACAGGAATGCAGGGGCAAGATTAGAAAGGCAAAGGCACAAAATGAGCTCAAACTAGCTAAGGGAATAAAGGGGAACAAGAAGACTTTTTATCAACACATTAGAACCAAGAGGAAGACCAAAGACAGGGTAGGCCCACTGCTTAGTGAAGAGGGAGAAACAGTAACAGGAAACTTGGAAATGGCAGAGATGCTTAATGACTTCTTTGTTTCGGTCTTCACCGAGAAGTCTGAAGGAATGCCTAACATAGTGAATGCTAATGGGAAGGGGGTAGGTTTAGCAGATAAAATAAAAAAAGAACATGTTAAAAATCACTTAGAAAAGTTAGATGCCTGCAAGTCACCAGGGCCTGATGAAATGCATCCTAGAATACTCAAGGAGCTAATAGAGGAGGTATCTGAGCCTCTAGCTATTATCTTTGGAAAATCATGGGAGACGGGAGAGATTCCAGAAGACTGGAAAAGGGCAAATATAGTGCCCATCTATAAGAAGGGAAATAAAAACAACCCAGGAAACTACAGACCAGTTAGTTTAACTTCTGTGCCAGGGAAGATAATGGAGCAAGTCATTAAGGAAATCATCTGCAAACACTTGGAAGGGGGTAAGGTGATAGGGAACAGCCAGCATGGATTTGTAAAGAACAAATCATGTCAAACCAATCTGATAGCTTTCTTTGATAGGATAACGAGCCTTGTGGATAAGGGTGAAGCTGTGGATGTGGTATACCTAGACTTTAGTAAGGCATTTGATACGGTCTCGCATGATATTCTTATCGATAAACTAGGCAAATACAATTTAGATGGGGCTACTATAAGGTGGGTGCATAACTGGCTGGATAACCGTACTCAGAGAGTTGTTATTAATGGTTCCCAATCCTGCTGGAAAGGCATAACAAGTGGGGTACCGCAGGGGTCTGTTTTGGGACCGGCTCTGTTCAATATCTTCATCAACGACTTAGATATTGGCATAGAAAGTACGCTTATTAAGTTTGCGGATGATACCAAACTGGGAGGGATTGCAACTGCTTTGGAGGACAGGGTCATAATTCAAAATGATCTGGACAAATTGGAGAAATGGTCTGAGTTAAACAGGATGAAGTTTAACAAAGACAAATGCAAAGTGCTCCACTTAGGAAGAAAAAATCAGATTCACACATACAGAATGGGAAGAGATTGTCTAGGAAGGAGTACGGCAGACAGGGATCTAGAGGTTATAGTGGACCACAAGCTAAATATGAGTCAACAGTGTGATGCTGTTGCAAAAAAAGCAAACATGATTCTGGGATGTATTAACAGGTGTGTTGTGAGCAAGACAAGAGAAGTCATTCTTCCGCTCTACTCTGCTCTGGTTAGGCCTCAGCTGGAGTATTGTGTCCAGTTCTGGGCACCGCATTTCAAGAAAGATGTGGAGAAATTGGAAAGGGTCCAGAGAAGAGCAACAAGAATCACGTTTGCTTTTTTTGCAACAGCATCACACTGTTGACTCAT
>NW_020693423.1:0-1711 GCF_002925995.2 Terrapene triunguis
GCTTCTGCATGGTGTCATTGGCAGGGTGTTGAGGTCTGGCAGCGCTGATGCTGGGCTGTGTCCTGGAGTTGATTCCCCAGAACTTCCTTTTGGACCCCAGTGTATATAGTGAAACTTGAGTCCTGCTTAGCTCTACTTTAACCAATCATTTTACTGAAGTATTACAAAATAATTCTCTGACCAATCCTAAGGTAGTGTGAAACAATTCTTTACCCAGTTGTACACCACCACCTTTGCTGATGTACAGCTGGCAAAATTAGTTATGTAACAGAAACAATCAAAGAACCAGACAAACAATAGAGGAGTGGGGACCAGCAAGGGAAAACAATCAAGACGTAGAGATTTCACACCCACACTGCTGCTAAGTGATTCCTTTGAGCATCCTAAGATCTGTTTCTTTGCCTGGTGATGCTGGGCACTATGAGGACAGGAGCCTTCTTACCAGCCCAGTATTACATTGTTCTGATATAATTTAGAGGGAATGTGAGGATGTGACTTTCTGCTTCTTGGCTCCTGCTCTCCTAATCTGGCTGCAGAAAAAGGCCTCCTAGCGTACAGCATGGGATGCTCAGCCCATGTCCTGTCTGGACCATCTCTCCAGGGCTAGCTGGAAATTGACCCTGGGCTCGAGGGCAGGGGCAGTGGTCTCCGCTGGCGCGTGCACGGGTGCTTAGTGCTCATGTTCTCACCACCGAGCCGGGTAGGGTCTCCCTAGCGGAATGGCTTTGTTGAGCTCAGCGGAGTTACTTCGGAGGCTGCTCTTTGACTTTGCAGGCGCGGGGGAGGATGAAGCCAGCCTAGTCAATTTCACACTCTGCTTTTGAGAAGTTTCACTTCCTGCTTCTGCTCCTTTGGGGTGTCCGACCTGGCAGCAGGTTGGGTTTCCCCTTTGATCGTAGACGTCACAGCTGGGAAATCCCTCTTGGGCCTGCCTGTCCCTGCCCCTAGACCAGAGGTGTGGAGAGCGGTTGAATTTTCTAGGGCTCTAGCACTAAATACTCCAAGCAAATAAAGCTCGCGCCCTCTCATTAGTGAGTCTATTCCCCAGCCGCATCTGTGCAGCAACTCCCACTGCAGGTGTGTGCCTGGGACCAGACAGCGGGTGCACTGCATTGTGTGCTATGTGGAAGCCCGGCCAGTGCATCTGGTTCCTTGGAGACGTGTGGGGTTAGCGCCCTGAAAAGGATGGGGCTAATAACGGAGCAGGGATGTGGGGAGCACTTTCATCCTGGTGTCGCAGGCGCTGACGGGGGGCCCCCTTGCACTCCGTTGCTGCTGCATTTCCTTCTAGGATAACTCCAATCTGTACATGGTAATGGAATACATCCCGGGCGGGGAGATGTTCTCCCACCTACGGCGGATCGGGAGGTTCAGGTGAGCGTTGCCACGGGAGCCGATGTTGGGGACAGTGTCGCTAATGGTTAGAGCTGGGTGGCGGTTAGACTCCTGGGTTGTCTCCCTGGCTCAGGGAGGACAGTGGGATCTAGCACTTAGAGGAGAGGGACTGGGAGTCGGGACTCCTGGGTCCTATTCCTGCCTCTGCCATTCACTCCTTGTGGGAAGGGGGGAGAATCACTCTGTGCCTCAGTTTCCACAGCTGTGAATTTGGGATTTAGTTCAGTAGAGAACTAGACCTTTTATCCACTAGCAGCATCTGCAGCGATGCTGGCTTTGATCCTCATGCTGGAGGGCGTGACCTGATCCCCAGCTG
>NW_020693424.1:0-7936 GCF_002925995.2 Terrapene triunguis
GGCCCGCCAGGGGCTTTCCCTGAACAAGCGGCGGACCGGCTTTGAGAACCACTGCTGTAGAGACCAACAGACAAAGAAGAGACTTTTGGCTACCAGCCAGGGGTCTAAACTGGCTCAGGGCCTTCTTCCTTCCATGAAGGGCCCAAATCCTTATGGGGGGGAGTGCAAGGACTGGGCCTGCTGAGACACATAAGACTGTGTGCTTGTTCTGGGCTGAAGCGCTGATGAGCTTGTACCCACAGAGAGGGGCGTGATTTCTGGTAAGTTATTAGCCTGCGAGTAAGTTCTTTTATTGTTTTTAGTATGTTTTCTCTGTAATGCTTTCACCTTAAAAAGAAAATGGGCTTGCTTAGAAAGAGCTGAGTGGTTCCTTATATCTGTACCAATGACGCCGTTATCAGCCTCTGACCAGCAAGCGAGCAGGTCTGTCCAAGCAGCATGTCCATGCTGGGAAATACACAGTGATGAGAGTGACCTGTGCAGCCTGGGAATACCCTGGTCAGAAGGGAGGGAGATGCTGCCTCCACCCAGAAAGACAACAGCCGGGGAGCTGGAAGCCTGCAAGCAGGTGCTCTTGCTGGACCACCGAGGGGAAATACAGGGGCAGGGGGCCTAGTCTGTGACAGAGCCCATACTTTCTCTATATTTAGTGTCTCTTAGCTGCTGCTTTGTTCCAGTTTCCAGCAGTTCCCCTGTAATAGGTGGGTTGTCAATATGCATGTAGGATTAGGAACAAACAAAAAAATAGCATTGTAATTGTTGGTCGTTGTTTTGGGCTGTGTTGGTTTCTCTAGAAATATAACCACGGTCCTCCTGAGGGTCTGTTCTGGAGGAGAGGGCACATGCTCACCTTTGAATGGTAGGTTCTCAGCCGGGGGCAGAGCACCCAGGCTCACAGGGAGCTCAGAGAGGGAGGATGAAGAGTTTTGAGAGCAAGGAGGGCAATTTTGGTGAGGATACGGTGATGGCTCTGAAACCATTAAAAGGGATGGAAGCCAGTGGAGGTGATGGAGAATTGGGTGGTAGATCGGGAACTAGTGAACATGTTGGAGGATAGAGATGGCCACTAACATATGGGACTCTCAAGGAAGCTAGCGAGGGTGATGGAGAAGAAGGAATATCTAGGAAGCCAGTGTCAGCGATACAGAACAGAAGCATGTTTCTTATTTGGCCTCTCCATGGAAGCAGTGATTGCAGTCGAGTCTGAGCTCCTGTGGGGATAAGCAGCTTTACTTTATCTGGAAGTCCGCCTGTACCTGGATTTACCTGTATGTGCAGTTTTGCAATCCAGGCGTTCGGGACTGTGAGCAGCGATAGATGGGGGTTCTATTACCGGCTCAGAGCAGTAGCTTTTGGCTGTGAATCATCTTGGGTTGTCAATATCATGCCAGCTTAAAACACCATTTACTGTAACTTTTGGTCTGATGCAGAAACATTTCCAACGACAAACAGAATGAAAAATAATGCTTTGAAAAAAACGAAAGGCTTGAAGATCAATAGAAATGAGTGAATCCCTGCACAGAGCTGCTGGGAATGACACAGCCCCTTGAGCAAGGGGGCTGGGGATGGGCTGCGCTCTTTCAGATTGGAAAGACACCGTCTGATACAAATGGAATTTTAAAGCCACGTATAGCCGTGGAGTGGGTCTAACTTTATATCATCCCCTAATAAATAACCCGCTGAGCAGTGTTTATCCTGATTGGATAATACCAGCAGACTCTGGTTAGCCCAGACCTGTACAGTAGGCCAATGTCCTCATCCATTCTAGGGGTGTCTTTCTCAAACCTTACGCTTGTATAGCATCTTTCACCCACAAAGTGTGTGTAAATGCACCCACCTCTGGGGCAGAACATAGTAATTGTTTAACTTCGCCCAGAAACGATAATACACAATAGTGCGAATAGGGGAATAAGTGATGCACAGACCCCGAGCACAGGGAATTTCTCTCTCCTGTTATTGGCCCATCACCCAGATATCATGTCTGCATGGCATGCTGAGTGGTGGGCCCTACAATAACAGAGTGTCTTGTTGCTGTTTCTGTGCACAGAGGAAAGTGTGTTATTAATGGCTCCGTTGAGTGGCTTCCCTAGCTTGAGGCTGGACGTATAATGAACTGCTGTGATTGTCTTGGAGGGTCTGGCTCATCCCACCCAGATACTGAGCAGTGTGTCTATGAATCGGAGCCTTGGAGTGAAGCAATTACCCCATCCCAGGGACAGACAGGAGAGTCAGCCTCGCATAACGGCCTTTCTAGTTGCCCCTCCGTGCTTAGCTTGCGTGACGGACCTCATAACCATCAAGCGCAAATAGGAAACTCCAATATGTCATTCAGGAGGATCATCCAGCCAGGCCACACGCTTGCCAAGAATGCAGGAGCCACACATGCCTGGATATGGGATCTGCCGTCTCTGGGAGCGACAGGGTTACCAGAGCCATTCGCCCTTCTCTGGGGGCTTCCAGCAGAGGATCTCAAAGCAAAAGCAACCCCCCAGGAGAGACAAGGTGGGGGAGGTAGGATCTTTCACTGGGCCCACTTCTGTCGGTGAGAGAGACACGCCGTCAAGCCGCACAGCGCTCTTCTCTACTCATACGAAACAAGCTGTGACGCTCACAGTGCCTTGCCCAGAGCTGTGTGGCTCGACAGAGTGTCGCTCTGACTGACAGACGTGGGTCCAGTAAAAGATATCACCTCCTACACCTTGTCTCTGATATCCTGGGACCAACACGGCTCCAGCCATCACTCTACACCACCCTCAGGACTTAGGCCAGTCCTCTTCTCACCTGTGACAGGTGGGAGAGCTGAGGTACGGAGCCATGACGTGACCTCCCCAAGGTGACATGAGTCTGGCAGAGGCTCCAGCTCTCCTCATGCCAAGGCCTGTGCTCTGAGCACTAGATTTTGCCACCTTCCCTGAACGGAATCCAGTGCTCTCCCACGGGCCTGGGGCAGGTGCTGTGTAGCTCTGCTAGGGAAGAGGGGTGTGGCATTGGGGTGTTTCTCTCCCTAGTGGTGGGGTGGTTTTCTTGTCAGTTTGTGGGGGCAGGGAGCTACCAGGGTGCTTGGCTGAAGCAGGGCAGCGTGGCCAGGCTGGTCGATGCAGTAGGAGCACTGCGGGTCTATCTAACAGGCCCAGCGCCCGACAGGGTGTAGGGCTGCAGGGGAAGAGAGGTAGGCAGATCAGAGGGGGATACAAGTCACTGGTGGGTGAGGTGATCCCAGCTGGCCTAGCACTTTGGATCCTCCCAAGTGGCAGGTGCTGCCTGAATGGGAAGCCTGGATCTAGGAGCAGAGGTGGAGCGAGGAGAAAGCAAGGCAAGGCACGGGGAAGAGAAGGGAGAAGAACCCAGACACACAGGCCCCCTCCCTACCGGTGTGATGCTCTCACAGACTCTGATTGATGCTGTGTATTTCCCGGCCTGGCTGCCATCGCTCGGGGAAGGTCAGATCTAACCCAGATTGATTGCACTCAGCAGCACTAGCGTCGAGCATAAAATACTGAATCTGACACATTTACAAATGTCTCTGCTGGCCCCCGGGGGGCGGGGAGGGCAGAGGGAATGGGAGGGGCTGGTGGTGTGCGGGGTCAGCCCTTTGTCATATTGTACAGGGCTGCAGACGAAAACACATGTCAGCCACCCAGGGCTAACTCTGCCGTGATCCCCTTCCGAAAGAGCATGACTGATTCCAGCCGGAGCCAGATCCATCACTCCTGACAGCTGAATCTGCTGCTTCTCGCAGGCCGTGCTCCCAGGAGGAGGATGGGACGTGGGGACGAGGGCAGGAATGCAGGGCACCCACCAGCGCTGCTGTGTACACTGACGGCAGGGAACCACTGGGGACGCAGTGACCCCCTGTCCACAGCACTAGCGGGTGTCTGTCTCCCCGAGAAAACCCAAAGGCTTCGGCAGACTCCACGCTCGTCTGCTGGTGGAGATCCCGTTCCCCACCCTGTTCAGCTGGGCCCATTTTGAACCTTCATGGGATTGGGTCCTCGCTGGGGTTTGGCACATCCCAGCGTGCACTGCGCACCCAGTAGCATGAGGCTGCCAGCGTGGAGGCTCGGCAGAGGTCACTGCCTCAGCTCAGTGCAGGGCACGAAGGAAGCTTTGGCTAAGAACAGCTCCAGCAGCAGCAAAGCAGGTGGGCGCTGAAGATGTCCTAGCCCAGGGCTGCATGGACCTTCCCAGGGAAGACGAGAGAGTGTGGCCTGAGAAAAGTCTGAACTAACGTAAGGCGAGGTGGGAGAAGCAGACAAGGCCCCAGAGGGACGAGGAGTTAGAAACGAATCCCAGCTGAATGGGCTGGGAACAGGCCCTGGGCAGCCTGGGGGAAGAGAACGCAGGGGACTTCAGAGCGAAGGGGAGCATGGAGGGAAGGTAGCAAGACAGGCCGGCCCGTCGCACATTCTAGTTGGTGCAGGGGCAGCCTGAGGCCAAGCTGTCTCATCCCAGGGCCTGAGCAAAGGCATCTAAACCCCAGATCTGACCTTTCACCATGTCCTCGGGGCTTGGGGCTTCACGTGTGGGGCCCATCGCTTCATATTATGGGCTGGATTTCACAAATCTTGATCTCCCTTCTCACGACGCCAGTTTGCGTTCCAAATAATTGCAGGTGTAATTTTGCTCGGCATCATATTTCTGGGTGCCATTTGCACCGTCCAGTAGGTGCCACAGATTTTAGGCACAAGAGGAAAGAGGCCAGGAGGGGGCTGGGCTAGAAATAGACATCTGAGCAGTGACAGTCCTTAAAAATTGAGCAGTTTTACTGCTAACACTGAGACTGCCCTCAGTATCTGATGCATTCTCTATAGTTACCAGGTGTAACATCTCCAAATACAGAGGCAGCCTTATTCAGTTATCGAAGGTAATTGGCGTGTTTCTAGGGGTGACCACTGTGTGTATAAACATGGTTATGGATCCATTTAGCCTCCTGTTGCATCTTCCTAGAAAATCAAGTGTGATAGAAAACCAGACAGAATGCCCCCTGCTTCCTCCTGCAAACAATAGTGTTGCAAGTAGCGTGCTCATAGCCAGCTGGGACTGTCAGAATGGGTGGTGCCATCTTGGGGGGCAGAAATCTGGATCAAACCCTTCACCTCGTTTTGGACAGGGCCCCAAAAGGCCCAGCCCTGATGCTGAGCATGCGGTAGAAGCACAGCTCTGACATTTCTTCCCTTTCAACTAGTGAGGCCGCTTCTGCCTTCCATGCCCCATTGCCAAATCATGTGCTGTAGCCAAGGTCACAGCCTGGCTCCAGGTGCCTCGTTTTCCAGGGGGCAGTAGGTGAGGGTGGGGAAACTCTCTCCCCCTCAGCAGGGAGCCGAGGGGCAGAGGGATTGCACTGTGCCCGGGGGTAGTCGCTGGGCTGGTTGCTCTGACTGCTGGCGTGTGTTTCATCTATAATAGATAGAAGCTTAAAGCAAACATCGGCCAGTAATAGAATTAGTCTCGACAAATCTCTCCCTGAAACACACAGTTACAGTAGTTGGGGATTAATATAAAAGCGCAGGCGGAACATGGCAGCATTTACCAAAAGCAAACACAGCTTTTAAAGAGGCAGAGGAAGAGAACTGCGGTTCCTAATTAGTCGGCGTAATCCCAGACGAGGCAGGTGGCGTTCGCGACGAGACGCCCGGGCCTCGGGAGCCAGATGGACTGTTCAGAAAGCATGTGTCGAAATACAGACCTTCCTCACCCCATGCGGGCCCAGCGCTGGAAGCTGGTTCCTTGGCCGCCCCTCGGCTGCTGGTATCCAGTGGTGCACTTCCCTCCCTTAGCGCCTTCTCAGCTCCCAATTCATCAGGACTGATCGCTGCCAGAAATGGACTCTATTCCGGCCACCGGGCTCAGGTTGGCTGTCCCGCAGTCCTGCCTCACAGATGTAGGCTACGTCTTCACTACTCGCCTGAATCGGCGGGTAGAAATCGATCTCTCGGGGATCGAATTATCGCGTCTCGTCGGGACGCGACAATCGATCCCCGAATCAACGCTTGTACTCCACCAGCGCAGGTAGGAGTAAGCGCCGTCAACAGGGGAGCCGCGGAGGTCAATTTGCTGCCGTCCTCACAGCGGGGTAAGTCGGCTCGGATACGTCAAATTCAGCTACGCTATTTGTGTAGCAGGAAAACACTTCCCCAGTACGGCCAAGGGGGCAGCCCCCTAGACAGGAGGCTGCAGAAGGCAGAGCAGTGGCTACAGGGGGGCAGAGCTCCCCACCACAGTGATGCCCAATAGGGCAATGGGCACTGAACTAATGATCGGGGGTTGTTCCTTCCCACGGGCTCTCAGCTGCCCCTGCTTTGTGCAGAGCCCCCCTGACCCTCAAGAGAGCTTTGCTCAGGGATGAGGGGTGTAGGGAGGGAGTCCTACATCTACAGCCTGACCTATACACCAGCCTTCTTCCCTCGTCCTCCTCAGGGCATGGTACGGGCGGGCTGTGCCATTCACCTAGCCATCCAGCTGTGACAGGGCGGGAAAGAGTCATTGGCTGCCTCTTCCAGGGAGCACGGCTAATGGAAGGATGGGAATGTGATGGGTTGAATCACAGAAACCCCCTTGGGAGCTGCCACCTGATGTGCCAAGACTACCTCTGCCCCTGCTTTCCCTGACAGCTCGGGACCCCAGCACCCTGTCTTGCTGAGCCAGACACTCCCGTCTGCTCCAACACAGACCCAGGGTCTGAATTTCTTGCCCCAAAGCTGCAGACTTAACCTGAAAGCAGCTAACAGAAGTGTGCTTGTCTTTAGCACTCAGATGCCCAACTCCCAATGGGGTCTAAAACCCAAATAAATCCATTTTACCCAGTATAAAGCTTATACCAGGTAAACTCATAAATTGTTCGCCCTCTATAACACTGATAGAGAGATATGCACAGCTGTTTGCCCCCCCCCCCCCGGTATTAATACATACTTTGAGTTAATTAATAAGTAAAATTATTAAATACAGAAAGTAAGATTTAAGTGGTTCCAAGTAGTGACAGACAGAACAAAGTGAATTACCAAGTAAAATAAAATAAAAGACACCAGTCTATGTCTAATCCAACTGAATACAGATAAAATCCTCACCAGTTCCAGAATGCTTCCTTTTACAGACTAATTTCCTTTTAGTCTGGGTCCAGCAATCACTCACACCCCTTTCAGTCACTGTCCTTTGTTCCAGTTTCTTTCAGGTATCCTTGGGGGTGGAGAGGATATCTCTTTAGCCAGCTGAAGACAAAATGGAGGGGTCTCCCATGGGCTTAAATAGACTTTCTCTTGTGGGTGGAGACCCCCTCCTCTCTCCTATGCAAAGTCCAGCTCCAAGATGGAGTTCTGGAGTCACCTGGGCAAGTCACATGTCCATGCATGACTCACAGTTTTTACAGGCAGAAGCCATTACCCACATGGTATCTTGAATGTCTCCAGGAAGGCTTCTTATGTGGATTGGAGCATTCCAAGATCTATTGTTCCTTAAGTGCTTCCTGATTGGGTACTTAACTTTGCAAATTCCTTTTTCCAGGAACTGACAAAATGCTCTACTAAGGTTATTTAGAAATCAAGCCAGTACATAGCCAATATTCATAACTTTCCGTACAAAAATGATACATGCATACAAATAGGATGAATAGATTCAGTAGATCATAACCTTTACAGAGAGATGGCATATGTAGCCCAGAACATATTCCAGTTATGTCATATATATTCATAAGCATATTTCCATAAAGTCTTATGGGGGCGCCGTCACAGGGAGAACTGGGCCCCCATGTTTGTGGGGGTGGGGAAGGTTGCAAGGTGTGGGTGTGGTACGATGGGGGGTGGCAGTGTGGGGAGGGTTGGGAAGCATGGATGGAGTGGAGGGAGGTGTGGGGCAGGGACATATGATTGGAGTGGAGTGGGGTGGGGGGATGGTGTGGGATGGGATGGTGGAGTTGGGAGGCGTCAGTGGGGTGAGGTGAAGT
>NW_020693425.1:0-7461 GCF_002925995.2 Terrapene triunguis
GGGCTTTGTTACAAGGATAGGTTCCTGGGTCAGTGTTTTTGTTCAGTGATGTGTGGTTGCTGGTGAGTATTTGCTTTAGGTTGGGGGGTTGTCTGTAAGCAAGGACAGGTCTGTCTCCCAAGATCTGTGAGAGTAAAGGATCATCTTTCAGGATAGGTTGTAGATCTCTGATGATGCGCTGGAGAGGTTTTAGTTGGGGGCTGAAGGTGACAGCTAGTGGTGTTCTGTTATTTTCTTTGTTGGGCCTGTCTTGTAGGAGGTGACTTCTGGATACTCGTCTGGCTCTGTCAATCTGTTTTTTCACTTAAGCAGGTGGGTATTGTAGTTTTAAGAATGCTTGATAGAGATCTTGTAGGTGCTTGTCTCTATCTGAGGGATTGGAGCAAATGCAGTTATATCTTAGAGCTTGGCTGTAGACAATGGATTGTGTGCTGTGTCCTGGATGGAAGCTGGAGGCATGTAGGTAAGTGTAGCGGTCAGTAGGTTTCCGGTATAGGGTGGTATTTATGTGACCAACGCTTATTAGCACAGTAGTGCCCAGGAAATGGACCGCTTGTGTGGATTGATCTAGGCTGAGGTTGATGGTGGGATGGAAATTATTGAAATCATGGTGGAATTCCTCAAGGGCTTCTTTTCCATGGGTCCAGATGATGAAGATGTCATTAATGTAGCGCAAGTATAGTAGGGGCGTTAGGGGACGAGAGCTAAGGAAGCGTTGTTCTAAGTCCGCCATAAAAATGTTGGCATACTGTGGGGCCATGCGGGTACCCATAGCAGTGCCGCTGACTTGAAGGTATATATTGTCCCCAAATGTGAAATAGTTGTGGGTGAGGACAAAGTCACAAAGTTCAGCCACCAGGTTAGCTGTGACGTTATCGGGGATACTGTTCCTGATAGCTTGTAGTCCATCTTTGTGTGGAATATTGGTGTAGAGGGCTTCTACGTCCATAGTGGCCAGGATGGTGTTTTCTGGAAGATCACCTGATTCTGCCACTGATTCACCAAAGTCTTGTTGTCTCCATTTTTCCATCTGTAAAATAAAGAGAATGGTATGTGGAGATTAATATTTGAGTCGCTTGGTTATAACAATAATGGGTGCCTTAGAAATGACAATGAGGAAATACATAATTCCATATTCAGTGCAAGGTTTGGATAGTGAGCTCCGGTTTTATTTACTGCTATGCACTGAATGATGATAAAAAGAAATATTGAACACTTACATTCCTTAATCACTGTCTATCTTGAATACAGAATGAGGCAGGTCTCCTGTGGGGAAAAAAATACTAAGTGATCATGTAATTAGACTGTATCATTGTGTGTGTGTGTGTGTGTGTGTGTGTGTGTGTGTGTGTGTGTACGCATGCAAGGGGGCACAATTAAGGATGCACAGGCAACCTTAATTCTGGCCTTTCCTAATGTTTAAGTGCTTAACATTGCAACCTAAGTATTCTTTGGTTATTGTGGTTATTTATAGAGTGCCAAATGTGTACAAGCCACTCTGTATAGATCATGTGATGTGCTTTAGATGAAAACAGTGATGGGCCAAATTCTTGGCTGGTGAAAATCAACACAACTCTATTGATGTCGCTGGAACTACACCAGCTAAGGAGCTGGCCCCATATGTTTAGAAATGCTCAACTAAATCCTACTTTAAATTAAAAAGTCTGACTTACCCTTTTATACCAGACTGTGAACCTTTGCTCCCGGTTGGTAAACATTGACTCTGATGGGACTGCTTGATTGAGTAAATGGGACAACTCATGGGAGTTAATGATAACTGAAGGGTTCACAATCGAGTTTTTTATGTGTTATCTGTATTGCATTTATTGTATTACATTTCTACTGACTTTCTAGTTACACAATGCTCAATAACATGAGATGTGAACAAAAAATTGGAACAAAGCTTGAACCAATCACACTATCTACTGCTGGAGAACAAGTCTGACACAGATTGGAAAGAATATGTCTAGGTCACCTGAAATCAGTATGACAGACCAAGCAAATGGAAACCTGGTGCTCTCTCTTAATAAGAGACTATATGATAAATGACTTCAAACATTTTCTAAATCTTTGGAAAAATGGCCAAAACAAACACTTCAATAGGCTTCATGTGTAAATTGATTTGAATCAAAGTGCGTGACTTGCAGAGATAAAAGAGAATTAGGTGATAATGTAAAAGACCTCAAGAAATAAATTATGGAAAGAATTATCTTGACTTTTGAGACATTTTGATTACAGTGGAGACCAAGAAGACAGAAGAGTGAAAAGCTAGTGGATATTCTGTGGACAAGGGAAGGAAGAAATATTTTCTGGACAAATGGCCTTTGGGACAGATCCTGCAGGCTGCAGTGCATCCCCTGAGAGGCGGTGAGCACCCTCAGCTCCCATGACTTTAAAAGGAATTAAGGGTGTGCTCAGCGTGTTACTGGATCATGTGTTAATGCAAAGGACAATACCTTAAATTCAGAATAAGCAAATATGCCTAATACTGTCTTATTTTTCCTTCCCATGACTACGGGGAAAAATGTGTATACTCTGACTTCTCAGAATAATGTTCCGATGGCTAAATGTTCTCTAAATGCTTCCGGAATCATCCTCAAAAATCTAATAATCCAAGGCCTGCTAGTTTCTTCTGGTGAAGGACTCCTTGCTTATCCTAAAACTCCAGTTGAAGTCAGTGTGAGTTGAAGAGGTGCAAGGAATTCAGATCAGGCCCAGAATTTGCTCCTCCTGTGATGTTCTTCCCACTCCTCTTCCAAATGACAAATCTTACAGAGCTGCATGAATTAGTCTTATTGTTCTTGGCATGGAGGGACACCTTATGGCTAGTCTCTGATGGATTTTATGACGTTGAGTGGTCATTCTTACCATACAAATGTTATTGCATTGGGATAGATATGCTGTATTTTTTTTCCTCCTTCAGTTTTACAATTTGCATGTGCTAGTGTTTTCTTTGGGTACTGCTGACGGGTTCTAGCCAGGGCATTGTGTTTTGATCTCAGGTGACATTGGCATAAAATGTTGCACAGCAACTATACAAGTTGGGCCTGGTGTTCTTCTGTTATGTAATGTCTGCTAAGGAGACCAGTAACAATCCACTGCATCTCATATCTTGACACCAATGAAGAGGATGTCTGAAATTAGAATCAGGAGATAGTCTTCTACTCTGCTTTCTATTTTCAATTCCCTATTATGTGCTATGTGCATCTTGGTTTATATGTATTAAATAGATAACTCAGCACTTCTGCATAGGTATTGCAAGGCCATGCTGATTGGGGTTTATTGTTCTGTAGACATGGCCTCCTGTGGTATTTTTCATATGTAAAGTGTTCCACGTTGTGATGCGTGAGTGGGTTCATAAAGCAAAGTCAAAGAGTCCATCTAGTGGTATGTACATAGTCCTCGCTGGGGAGCCTGAACAAAGGTATGTGTGCATGAAATGTCGCCTAATAGACCTGCTAGAGGAAAAGATTAGAGGGCTCCAGATGCAGGTAGATACTCTGGTAGAGTTCAGAAGGGGATTCGAGCAGCTAATGGAGCAGAAGCAGGGTGTGGCAGAAGGGGAATGCTCAGGGGTGCAGGTGGAAGCACAGGCTATGGTCTGTGAGGGGGGAATATCAGGGGCAGATCAAGATCAGTGGAAGCATGTGACTGTGAGGAGCAGGCCAAGGAAAAGGAGGGCTAGTGAGGGGGGAAATAGAACACAGGAACAGGTTTGAGTGTTTGGATAATGAGGAGGGGAGGCAGCAGGTGGTAACTGATGGTGGGAGGCAGAGGAAGAAGAGGAGAGCGGCTAGTCCGATAGAGAAAGGGCAGGAGTTGATGGAGACAGCATCAATACCGGGCCCCAGTAGGATAGAGGATGGCACTAGGGGTACTATGAGGGAAAATAGAGAGACACAGGAGTTACGACTAGAGGGAACAGGGAATAGATTTGTAGATCGCACTGTCACCAGGCAAAGGCAGGTTTATGTGATTGGAGACTCCTTGCTGAGGAGGTTGGACAGGCCTGTGACCAGAGCGGACCCTGAAAACAGAAGGGTGTGCTGTCTGCCGGGTGCTAAGATAAGGGATGTGGACCTGCGGTTGAAAAGGATCCTAAAAGGAGCGGGTAAGAACCCCTTGATCATCCTTCACGTAGGAACGAACGACACGGCTAGGTTCTCGCTAGAGAGAATTAAGGGAGATTATGCCAGGCTGGGGAAGACGCTTAAGGAAGTTGAGGCTCAGATTATCTTCAGTGGGATTCTGCCTGTTCCTAGAGAAAGACAGCAAAGGGCTGACAGAATTGTGAGGATAAATAGCTGGCTAAGGGAGTGGTGCTATAAGGAGGGCTTTGGGATGTATGGCCACTGGGAGGCTTTCGGGGACAGACAGCTGTTCTCACGGGATGGACTTCACCTGAGTAGGGAAGGAAATAGACTTCTGGGAGGGAGGCTGGCTCATCTCATCAAAAGGGCTTTAAACTAGGAACTTGGGGGAGACGGTTGGGAGATGTTCAGTTAATCTCCACGCCAGATTCCAACTCTGAAAAGGAGTGTGAGGAGATAAGCACAGACATAGGTAGGGGTAGGGAATTGGACATAAGAAAGAGGGGGCGGAGGAACAGCATGGGGTCCGTACCAAATTACACAACTAATGGGAGAAAGGATAGACAGCATACGGTAAGATGTTTATACACCAATGCGAGAAGCCTAGGTAACAAAATGGAGGAATTGGAGCTCCTGGTCCGAGAAATGAAACCTGATATCGTAGGAATAACCGAAACGTGGTGGAACGGTAACCATGACTGGAGTACAGGTATGGAAGGGTATGTGCTGTTTAGGAATGACCGGAAAAAAGGTAAAGGTGGGGGAGTGGCGTTATATGTCAATAATGAGCTAAAATGTAAAGAGATAATAACTGATGGAATGGATAAGACGGAGTCTGTATGGGCAATAATTACACTGGGTAAAAGAACTACTAGAGCCTCCCCCGAGATAGTGCTTGGGGTGTGCTATAGACCGCCGGGATCTAGCCTGGATGCGGACAGAGAACTACTTAATGCTTTTAGGGAAGTAAAAACTGATAAGAACTGTGTCATCATGGGGGACTTTAACTTCCCAGATATAGATTGGGGAACAAATGCTAGTAACAATAATAGGGCTCAGATGTTCCTAGACGTGCTAGCAGATGAATTCCTTCATCAAGTAGTAACTGAACCGACGAGGGGGGATGCCATTTTAGATTTAGTGCTGGTGAGTAATGAGGACCTCGTTGAGGAAATGGTTGTAGGGGACAACCTTGGCTCGAGTGACCATGAGCTAATTCGGTTTAAACTAAATGGAAGGATTATCAGAAATAATACTGTGACTAAGGTTTACGATTTCAAAAAGGCCAACTTTAATAAATTAAGGCAACTACTTAGGGAAGTGGATTGGGCTAACATTCTTAGGGATCTAAAGGCAGATGACGCCTGGGATTATTTCAAGCTGAAGTTGCACGAGCTGTCCGAGGCCTGTATCCCGAGAAAGGGAAAACGGTTAGTGGGCAGGAGATTTAGACCTAGCTGGATGAGCGGGCGTCTCAAAGGGGCAATTAAGAAAAAACAGAAAGCGTACAGAGAATGGAAGAAGGGAGGGATCAGCAAGGAACCTACCTTATTGAGGTTAGAGCATGTAGGGATGCGGTGAGAAAGGCCAAAAGCCGTGTAGAGTTGGACCTCGCGAGGGGAATTAAATCCAATACTAAGAGGTTTTATAGCCATATAAATAGGAAGAAAACAAAGAAAGAGGAAGTGGGACCGCTGAAGAATATAGATGGAGTGGAAATTAAGAATAATCTAGGCATGGCACAATATCTAAATGAATATTTTGCATCGGTCTTTAATAAGGCTAATGAAGGGTTTAGGAATAGAGGGAGTAGGACAGAGGGTAATAAAGGAGGGGGGATTGACATTGCAGTATCAGAGGTGGAAGCCAAACTTGACCAGCTAAACGGGACTAAATCGGGCGGACCGGATGATCTTCATCCTAGAATATTGAAGGAACTAGCGCGAGAAATTGCGAGCCCCTTGGCGATAATTTTTAATGAATCTGTAAACTCGGGGGTGGTACCGTTGGACTGGAGAATAGCTAATGTGGTCCCTATTTTCAAGAAGGGGAGAAAAAGTGACCCGGGTAACTACAGGCCTGTTAGTTTAACTTCTGTAGTATGCAAGGTCTTGGAAAAAATTTTGAAGGAGAAAGTAGTTAAGGACCTTGAGGTGAATGGCAATTGGGACAAATTACAACATGGGTTTACGAAAGGCAGGTCGTGCCAAACCAACCTGATCTCCTTCTTTGAGAAAGTAACAGACCTTCTAGATAAAGGAAATGCGGTGGATCTAATATACCTCGATTTTAGTAAAGCGTTTGATACGGTACCGCATGAGGAATTATTGGTTAAATTGGAAAAGATGGGGATCGATAGGAAAATCCAGAGGTGGATAAGGAACTGGTTAAAGGGGAGACTGCAGCGGGTAGTATTGAAAGGTGAACTGTCAGATTGGAGGGCGGTCACCAGTGGGGTTCCTCAAGGTTCGGTTTTGGGTCCGATTTTATTTAATCTATTCATTACTGACCTCGGAACCGAATGTAGAAGTGGGCTGATAAAGTTTGCGGATGACACCAAGTTGGGAGGTATTGCCAACTCGGAGAAGGATCGGGATATTCTGCAGGGAGACTTGGATGACCTTGTTAATTGGAGTAATAATAATAGGATGAGATTTAATAGTGAGAAGTGTAAGGTGATGCATTTAGGGATGACTAACAAGAATTTCAGTTATAAGCTAGGGACGCATAGGTTGGAAGTGACGGAGGAGGAGAAGGACCTCGGAGTCCTGGTTGATCGCAGGATGACTATGAGTCGGCAATGCGACGTGGCTGTGAAAAAGGCTAATGCGATCTTGGGATGCATAAGGCGAGGTATTTCTAGTAGGGACAGGGAGGTGCTGCTTCCGTTATACAAGGCGCTGGTGAGACCTCACTTGGAGTACTGTGTGCAGTTCTGGTCTCCTATGTTTAAAAAGGATGAACTCAAACTGGAACGGGTACAGAGAAGGGCCACTAGGATGATCCGAGGAATGGAAAACCTTTCCTATGAAAGGAGACTCGAGGAGCTTGGTTTGTTTAGCCTAACCAAAAGAAGGCTGAGGGGGGATATGATTGCTCTCTTTAAATATATCAAAGGGATAAATACCAGGGAGGGAGAGGAATTATTTCAGCTCAGTGCTAATGTGGACACGAGAACGAATGGATATAAACTGGCCGTGGGGAAATTTAGGCTTGAAATTAGACGAAGGTTTCTAACCGTCAGAGGGGTGAAATTTTGGAACAGCCTTCCGAGGGAAACGGTGGGGGCGAAAGACCTCTCTGGCTTCAAGATTAGGCTAGATAAGTTTATGGAGGGAATGGTTTGATGGGATTACGGGATTCTAATCAA
>NW_020693426.1:0-5172 GCF_002925995.2 Terrapene triunguis
CCCTACATTTGAACCCTAAAGTTCAAAGTGGGGATCCAGCCTTGACATGGTGGCATAGCGGTGGAGATCGTTTTAACCCAAAAGCCAGTAAGAGATTTTTTTTTTCCTTCTAGCTGCTTGGAGAGCAGAGCTGAAGGTAGATGCATATCTTATCTCTCCTTGCCTGAAGGCAGAGGTGTTAAGTTTTTTTTAACGAGGTCCTTTGTTAAGAGAAGGGTTCAATCAGTGAGCAAACTTTGAACTGGTAAAGGCAATTTACAAGTTGAATTGTTTTTTTTTTCTTTTTACATCCTCGGGAGTAGCTTGTTAGAAAGTCTCTGTTAACTCAGCAGCAGCCACAGCTAAATACATCCCAGTCTCAGTCAACTGCAGAGGGTGTGACCCAGCACAAGAAAACAGGAAAATGATTGCCAAAGAAGTAGCTAAAAAAATAGAACTGGCCAGACTAGAAGCAGAAGAAAATGAGAGAAAACATCAGAGACTGCTTGAAATTAAAAAACTCGAGGAAAAAGCCAAACAGGAGGCCCATGAAAGAGAAGAAAAAGCCAAACAGGAGGCCCATAAAAGAGAGATGGAGCTGAAAGAAAAAGAGATGGAACTGGAAGCAGCAAGGACTAGGCAGGATGCAGCAGACCATCCTAACAACTCCTCTCCAGGTACCACTTCACATCCCAGGAAATTCCCCACCTACAAGGCAGGCGATGATACTGAGGCCTTCTTAGAAAATTTTGAAAGGGCCTGCCTTGGATACAGCATCCCTCTAACCCAGTACATGGTAGAGCTGAGGGCGCAGCTCAGTGGACCCTTAGCAGAGGTGGCGGCTGAAATGCCTAAGGAACACATGAACAGTTATGAACTTTTTAAAAACAAGGCCAGACTCAGAATGGGGCTAACACCCGAGCATGCCCGTCGGCGGTTCAGAGCCCTGAGGTGGAAACCAGATGTGTCATTTACCCGGCATGCCTACCACATTGACAAAAATTGTGATGCCTGGGTATCAGGAGCAAATGTTAAATCTCTGGAAGATCTGCTTTCCCTAGTAAAAATGGAGCAGTTTTTAGAGGGTGTTCCTGAGGAAATAGAAAGGTACATCCTAGATAGGAAGCCCAAAACTGTAACCGAGGCGGGGGAGATTGGAGCCAAATGGGTGGAGGTGACAGAAAAGAAAAAAGCTAGTAGCAGTTGGAGCGAATATCAGAAGGGGCAAGCCGAAACAAAACCTTACCACCGGGGACAACCCAAGGCCCCACCCACATCCCAAGGGAAACCCCAGACGCCTTCTCACCCCACCCCACCAGTCTCCACCAACCAACATCGCCCCGGTGATACCTTAGCAGGGCGATGTTTTAAATGTAATGAACTGGGGCATATAAAGGCTCACTGCCCCAAGAACCCCAACCGATTACAGTTCATTACACCCCAGTCACACCAAAGATCCCCAGACCC
Source organism: Terrapene triunguis (assembly GCF_002925995.2). Classification (NCBI taxonomy): domain Eukaryota; kingdom Metazoa; phylum Chordata; order Testudines; family Emydidae; genus Terrapene; species Terrapene triunguis. Next base: position 1,447 of record NW_020693426.1, read on the forward strand.
AGATGCCTCTCTCATACCCTCGGAGCGAAGGGAAACCTTGAGAGTGGGCGGAAAGAAGGTTATCGCTTGGAGGGATACTGGGGCACAAGTGTCAACTATCCACCAATCCCTAGTGGACCCCAAACTCATCAACCCGGAGGCTACAGTGACAATTCAACCCTTCGTGTCACAGTCTGTAACCTTGCCTACAGCCCAGTTGCATGTCCAGTACAAGGGCTGGGCAGGAATGTGGACTTTTGCAGTCTATGACAATTATCCCATCCCCATGCTGCTGGGGGAAGACTTGGCCAACCATGTGAAGCTAGCCAAGAGGGTGGGAATAGTCACCCGCAGCCAGGCTAAGCAAGCTTTCACCTCCATCCCTGTTCCTGAGCCGGATCCCCTGCCAACGACTGCAACAGCCGTAGTGGATCCAATCCCAGAGACCCAGCCAAAGCCAGTCCCAGAACCGGAACTGGCAACGCAACCAGCACCAGAACCATTGCCAGCACTGAGTCCAGCGCTTGCAACCCCGTCTACAACTCCAATGCCAGAGGGCACCAGCGAGCCTGAACTGGCGGAAGCAGCAGATAACCCTACCCAAGAGGCTCAGCCAGAGCCTGAGATACCACATAGTGCACCAGAGGACAGCGGTTCACAGTCAATGAAAACAGCCCCAGCACCTGCATCGCTTCCAGAGGGACCAAGCCCCAGTCCACAGTCCAAGGAGGAACTGATGTCTCCAGCATCAAGGGAACAGTTCCAGGCCGAGCAGGAAGCAGATGACAGCCTTCAGAAAGCTTGGGCGGCGGCACGGAGCACCCCACCGCCTCTCAGCTCTTCTAATCGATCCCGGTTTGTTGTAGAAAAAGGACTTTTATACAAGGAGACTCTTTCTGGTGGGCACCAGGAAGACTGGCATCCTCAAAGACAGTTGGTGGTTCCCACTAAGTATCGGGTAAAGCTCTTGAGCTTAGCCCATGATCATCCCAGTGGCCATTCTGGGGTGAACAGAACCAAAGACCGGTTGGGGAAGTCCTTCCACTGGGAGGGAATGGGCAAGGACGTTGCTAATTATGTCCGGTCTTGTGAGGTGTGCCAACGAGTGGGAAAGCCCCAAGACCAGGTTAAAGCCCCTCTCCAGCCACTACCCATAATTGAGGTCCCATTTCAGCGAGTAGCTGTGGATATTCTGGGTCCTTTCCCAAAGAAGACACCCAGAGGAAAGCAGTACGTACTGACTTTCATGGATTTTGCTACCCGATGGCCGGAAGCTGTACCCTTAAGCAACACCAAGGCTAAAAGTGTGTGCCAGGCATTAGCAGACATTTTTGCCAGGGTAGGTTGGCCCTCTGACATCCTTACAGATTCGGGAACTAATTTCCTGGCAGGGAACATGAAAAACCTGTGGGAAGCTCATGGGGTGAATCACTTGGTTGCCACCCCTCATCACCATCAAACCAATGGTCTGGTGGAAAGGTTTAATGGAACTTTGGGGGCCATGATACGTAAATTTGTAAATGAACACTCCAATGATTGGGACCTAGTGTTGCAGCAGTTGCTTTTTGCCTACAGGGCTGTACCACATCCCAGTTTAGGGTTTTCACCATTTGAACTTGTGTATGGCCGCGAGGTTAAGGGGCCATTACAGTTGGTGAAGCAGCAATGGGAGGGGTTTACGCCTTCTCCAGGAACTAACATTCTAGACTTTGTAAGCAACCTACAAAACACCCTCCGACACTCTTTAGCCCTTGCTAAAGAAAACCTAAAGAATGCTCAGGAAGAGCAAAAGGCCTGGTATGATAAACATTCCAGAGAACGGTCCTTCAAAGTAGGAGACCAAGTCATGGTCTTAAAGGCGCTCCAGGCCCATAAAATGGAAGCGTCGTGGGAAGGACCATTCACGGTCCAGGAGCGCCTAGGAGCTGTTAACTATCTCATAGCCTCCCCCACCTCCAACATAAAGCCTAAGGTATACCATGTTAATTCTCTTAAGCCCTTTTATTCCAGAGGATTAAACGTTTGCCAGTTTACAGCCCAGGAAACAGATGACGCGGAGTGGCCTGCAGGTGTCTACTACGAAGGAACAAGGAATGGTGGCGTGGAAGAGGTGAACCTCTCCACGACCCTGGGACGTCTGCAGCGACAGCAGATCAAGGAGCTGTGCACAAGCTTTGCACCGATTTTCTCAGCCACTCCAGGACGGACCGAACGGGCATACCACTCCATTGACACAGGTAATGCTCACCCAATTAGAACCCCACCCTACCGGGAGTCACCTCATGCCCAAGCGGCTATACAAAGGGAGATCCAGGACATGCTACAGATGGGTATAATCCGCCCCTCTAACAGTGCTTGGGCATCTCCAGTGGTTCTAGTTCCCAAACCAAATGGGGAAATACGCTTTTGCGTGGACTACCGTAAGCTAAATGCTGTAACTCGTCCTGACAACTATCCAATGCCACGCACAGATGAGCTATTGGAAAAATTGGGACATGCCCAATTCATCTCTACTTTAGACTTAACCAAAGGGTACTGGCAAGTACCACTAGATGAACCCGCTAAGGAAAGGTCAGCCTTCGTCACCCAGGCAGGGGTGTACGAATTCAATGTACTCCCTTTCGGGTTGCGAAATGCACCCGCCACCTTCCAAAGACTTGTAGATGGTCTCCTAGCGGGATTGGGAGAATCTGCAGTTGCCTACCTCGATGATGTGGCCATTTTTTCTGATTCATGGACCGAACACCTGGAGCACCTGGAAAAAGTCTTCGAGCGCATCCGACAGGCAGGACTAACTGTTAAGGCTAAAAAGTGTCAAATAGGCCAAAACAGGGTGACTTACTTGGGGCACCAGGTGGGTCAAGGAACTATAAATCCCCTACAGGCCAAAGTGGATGCTATCCAAAAGTGGCCGGTTCCAAAGTCCAAGAAACAGGTCCAATCCTTCTTAGGCTTGGCCGGATATTATAGGCGATTTGTACCACACTACAGCCAAATCGCCGCCCCGCTGACAGACTTAACCAGAAAGAAACAGCCAAATGCAGTTCAGTGGACTGATAAGTGTCAAAAGGCCTTTAACCAGCTTAAGGCAACACTCATGTCTGACCCTGTGCTAAGGGCCCCAGACTTTGACAAACCGTTCCTAGTAACCACAGATGCTTCCGAGAGAGGCGTGGGAGCAGTTTTAATGCAGGAAGGACCGGATCAAGAATTCCATCCTGTCGTGTTTCTCAGCAAAAAACTGTCTGAGAGGGAAAGTCACTGGTCAATCAGCGAAAAGGAATGCTACGCCATTGTGTACGCGCTGGAAAAGCTACGCCCATATGTTTGGGGACGGCGTTTCCAACTACAAACAGACCATGCTGCGCTACAGTGGCTTCATACCGCCAAGGGAAATATCAAAAAACTTCTTCGATGGAGTTTAGCTCTCCAAGATTTTGATTTTGAAATACAACACATTTCGGGAGCTTCTAACAAAGTGGCTGATGCACTCTCCCGGGAAAGTTTCCCAGAGTTAACTGGTTAACAATTGTTCTTGGAATGAAACATATTGTTAGTTTTTATATAATCAGTAGTATGTCTAAAGATACATGTGTCTTATTAACTCTGTTTTCTCCTAGAACTCCAGGAAGAAATCACAGCCAGTGTGGAACCGAACGTCCAACACTATCTGTGATTTGGGGGGCGTGTCATAACTATTAAGGGAAGGGTAACAGCTCTCTGTGTACAGAGACTCCAAATCCTTTT
>NW_020693427.1:0-10398 GCF_002925995.2 Terrapene triunguis
GTCTCTGTACACAGAGAGCTGTTACCCTTCCCTTCATAGTTATGACAAGCCCTGTGGAAGCTTGCAACGCCAGACAGCTACCGGTCAGTCGGGAATCAATTTGGAGTGGGCAAATCTACTGTGGGGGCTGCTGTGATCCAAGTTGCCAGGGCAATGAGAGACCTGGTGATATCAAGGGTAGTGACTCTGGGAAACGTGCAGACCATAGTGGATGGCTTTGCTGCAATGGGATTCCCAAACTGTGGTGGGGCGATAGACGGAACCCATATCCCTATCTTGGCACCGGCGCACCAAGCCACCGACTACATAAACCGCAAGGGGTACTTTTCAATGCTGCTGCAAGCCCTGGTGGATCACAAGGGACGTTTCACCGACATCAACGTGGGCTGGCCGGGAAGGGTACATGATGCTCGCGTCTTCAGGCAGTCTCTTCTGTTTCGAAAGCTGGAGGAAGGGACTTTCTTCCCGGACCAGAAAATAACCATTGGGGATGTTGAAATGCCTATCGTTATCCTTGGGGACCCAGCCTACCCCTTAATGCCATGGCTCATGAAGCCGTACACAGGCAGCCTGGACAGTAGTCAGGACCTGTTCAACTACAGGCTGAGCAAGTGCCGAATGGTGGTGGAATGTGCATTTGGGCGTTTAAAAGCGCGCTGGCGCAGCTTACTGACTCGCTCAGACCTTAGCGAAAAGAATATCCCCATTGTTATTGCTGCTTGCTGTGCGCTCCACAATATCTGTGAAAGTAAGGGGGAGACATTTATGGTGGGGTGGGAGGTTGAGGCAAATCGCCTGGCCGCTGATTACGTGCAGCCAGACACCAGGGCGGTTAGAGGAGCACAGCAGGGCGCGGTGCGCATCAGAGAAGCGTTGAAAACCAGTTTTGTGACTGGCCAGGCTACGGAGTGAAACTTCTGTTTGTTTCTCCTTGGTGAACCCTCCGCCCCTCCCCCCCCCACCCGGTTAACTCTACTTCCCTGCAAACCAACCACCCCACCCTCCCCTACTACCCTCCCCCCTTCGAGCACCACTTGCAGAGGCAATAAAGTCATTGTTACTTCACATTCATGCATTCTTTATTAATTCAGCACACAACTAGGGGGATAATTGCAAAGGTAGGCCTGGATGGGTGGGGGAGGAGGGAAGGAAAAAGACACAGTGCACTTTAAAACTTTAAAACTTATTGCACTGGAAATCATCTAGGCTGGAGTGATTGGGTGGCCGGAGGCCCCCCCACCGTGTTCTTGGGCGTCTGGGTGAGGAGGCAATGGGACTTGGGGAGGAGGGCTCTTGGTTACAGAGGGGCTGTAGCGGCGGTCTCTGCTCCTGCTGCCTTTCCTGCAGCTCAACCATACGCAGGAGCATATCACTTTGATGCTCCAGCAGCCGGAGCATCGACTCTTGCTTTCTGAGTACAAGTTGACGCCACCTCTCCTCTTCAGCCCGCGTTTCAGCACGCAACTTCTCCTCTTCAGCCCGCGATTCAGCACGCCACCTGTCCTCTCGCTCATATTGGGCTTTTTTAAAATCAGTCATTGACTGCCTCCACGCATTCTGCTGTGCTCTGTCAGCGTGGGAGGCAGTCTGTAGTTCAGTAAACATTTCGTCACGCGTCCTTCGCTTCCTTCTTCAAATATTCACTAGCCTCTGCGAAGGAGTAAGATTTGCAGCTGGTGGAGAAGGGAGAGGTGGTTAAAAAAGATACATTTTAGAGAACAATGGGTACACTCTTTCACGTTAGATTTTGCTGTTCACATCACACAGCACATGTGCTTTTGTTACAAGGTCGCATTTTTCCTCTTATATTGAGAGTCTCCTGGTTTGGTGTGAGAGATCACTCACGCAGTGCCAGGACACAGATTTCAGCTTGCAGGCAGCCATGGTAAGACATACAGTCTTTGGGCTTTTTTAACCTTCTTAACATGTGGGGATGGTTTCAAACAGTACTGCCCTCATTTCCCATACCAAGCACCCGTTTGGTTGGCCATTTAAAATGGGTTTGCAATGTAAAAGGAGGGGCTGCGATTTCAGGTTTAACATGCAGCACAAACCCAACTAACTCCCCTCCCCCACACACCCAATTCTCTGGGATGGTCACTTCACCCCTCCCCCCCACCGCGTGGTTAACAGCGGGGAATATTTCTGTTCAGCAGAGCAGGAAGGGGCACCTCTGAATGTCCCCTTAATAAAATTGCGCCATTTCAACCAGGTGACCGTGAATGATATCAGTCTCCTGAGGATAACAAAGAGCGATAAGGAATGGATGTTGTCTGCATGCCAGCAAACACCGGGACCATACGCTGCCATGCTTTGTTATGCAATGATTCCAGACTACGTGCTACTGGCCTGGCGTGGTAAAGTGTCCTACCATGGCGGACGGGATAAGGCAGCCCTCCCTAGAAACCTTTTGCAAAGGCTTTGGGAGTACATGAAGGAGAGCTTTCTGGAGATGTCCCTGGAGGATTTCCGCTCCATCCCCATACACGTTAACAGACTTTTCCAGTAGCTGTACTGGCCGCAATTGCCAGGGCAAATTAATCATTAATCATTAAACACGCTTGTTTTTAAACCATGTGTAATATTTACAAAGGTACACTCACCAGAGGTCCCCTGTGTGCCCTCAGGGTCTTGGGTGAGTTCGGGGGTTACTGGTTCCAGGTCCAGGGTGACAAACATATCCTGGCTGTTGGGGTAACTGGTTTCTCCGCTTCCTTGCTGCTGTGAGCTATCTATGTTCTCTCCATCCTCATCTTCCTCGTCCGCCGAACCCGCTTCCCCGTTTCCAGCGAGGGACTGATAGCACACGCTTGGGCTAGTGGTGGCTGCACCCCATAGAATGGCATGCAGCTCCTCGTAGTAGCGGCATGTTTGCGGCTCAGCCCCGGACCTTCCGTTTGCGTCTCTGGCTTTGTGGTAGGCTTGCCTTAGCTCCTTAATTTTCACGCGGCACTGCTGTGCGTCCCTGTTATGGCCTCTGTCCTTCATGGCCTTGGAGATCTTTTCTAACGTTTTGCCGTTTCTTTTACTGCTTCGGAGTTCGGCGAGCACTGCTTCATCTCCCCAGATGGCAATCAGATCCCGTACCTCCCGTTCGGTTCAGGCTGGAGCTCTTCTGCGATCCTGGGACTGGGACTCCATCATGGTTACCTGTGTTGATGGGCTCTGCATGGTCACCTGTGCTCTCCACGCTGAGCAAACAGGAAATGAAATTCAAACGTTCGCGGGGCTTTTCCTGTCTACCTGGCCAGTGCATCTGAGATGAGAGTGCTGTCCAGAGCGGTCAGAATGAAGCACTGTGGGATAGCTCCCGGAGGCCAATAATGTCGAATTCCGTCCACACTAACCCAATTCCGACCCCCTAAGGCCGATTTTATCGCTAATCCCCTCGTCGAGGTGGTGTTAAGAAACCGGTTTAAAGGGCCCTTTAAGTCGAAAGAAAGGGCTTCGTAGTGTAAACGTGTCCAGGCTTAAGTCGATTTAACGCGGCTAAAGTCGACCTAAACTCGTAGTGTAGACCAGGCCTAATTTAACTCTAGAAATAGTTTGGTTTAGAATAATTTAATTATTCTGGGATAGCTGTTCCAGTAAATTTCCAATTCTTGACAAGCTCTGATGGATGATTTAGTTGGGGACTGGTCCTGCTTTGAGCAGGGGCTTGGACTAGATGACCTCCTGAGGTCCCTTCCAACCCTGATATTCTATGATTCTATGATTCTTGGCCCTGGTCCTGCATTCCACTGATGCAGGGACCCACTGAAATCAATGGAGATCTTCATGACTCAGGAACCTGTCCCCATGGATCTAAATGCAAGACCAGCGTCTAAATGGTAGCAAGTAAAACTGACTTTTAAAATTATTTTAAATTTAATCATTTAAAGTGCTATTAAAGAAACTAAATTTTTAAAAAATCATTTTGAACCTGATAGTGTCTTATTAAAGTTTGTTTTAAAACAATTTGAGGAAAAAAGGCATCATACTTTGAAAATAAAAATACAGAAACTGCTAACTGTTGTCCCTTTCTCATTAACATTTTTAGGGCCTACTTCAAACACTTCAGGCACATAAGTAGTGCCATTGAAGTCAACAGGACTACTTGTGTGCTAGTTATGTGTATATGCATAACCATTTTCAAGATCGAGACCTCAGCATAACTTATTTCAGATACACCGATTATGTATTCATTTGGAGTAAGATTGTGACATCCTATACCTTGGGATGGGGGGGGTGTCCTGGAACCCCCATATTCCCATGATTTTACATATAAAGCATGCCTTGTAAGGTATCGGGGAAAGGTTATGATCTGCTGAAAGTCATTTCTCTCTATATATATGTATATCATTAATGCATCTGAAGTTATGAGAATTATGTTGTATGGTGGTCACTAAAACATGCTGTAAATTGGGGAATCAGTCAGATATTATTAGCTCCCCAGAGGCAACAGCAAGGAAAGTAGCCAACACCCAGGCGGGGTGTCAATCAGTCCATCAACAATCATTGTCCATCAAGGGACCTACAATGCAATGACTCAACTGCATGAGGCCACACCAGGGGAATTGCTCAACCTTGCCTGGAGACTCAGCAATGCACCCAGACATGCCTGGACTTGTGTTTTCCAAGCACATGGACTGAAGATATAAAACCGAACACAGGGGGCCCATGCTGGGCCTTTCTCCTTCACCTACCTACGCTGCAAGCAACAAGGACACGCTGAAGACTCCAACTGAGAGGACTGGCCCCTGTGTACTATGAACTGTAATATCCAGGTGGGTGAGAAAAACTGCTTAATCTAGATGTTGCCCAGTCTAATAGGGTTGAGAGTTTAGACTGCATGCTTATATTTTATTTTATTTTGGTAACCAACTCTGACTTTTTGCCTATCACTTAATATCACTTAAAATCTATTTTTGTAGTCAATAAATTTGTTTAACTGTTTATCTTTACCAGTGAGTTTGTATGAAGTATGTGGCAAAACTGATCAGGTTTGCAAAGGCTGGTGTATATCCACTTTCCATTGATGAAGTGGTGAACCAATTAATAAATTTGCACTGCTCATCTTGAGCAGTGTAAGACGGTATACTCCTGAGGTACAGTGCTGGGAGCTGGGGGGAGCTGGCTGGTGCCTTTCCCTGTGTGATTGAGTGGCTCTGAGAGTATTCATGCAGTATAGCTGGGTGTGGGGCATAGGCACTGACTTCCCCTCTGCCCCATGGGTGCTTGACACACCCCCACCCCGGCCGCCCCTGCACCACCCTCGCCCCGCCCCAATTCCACCTCCTTCCCCCAAGTCCCTGCCCCGCCTCTTTACCACCTCCTCCCCCAAGTGCGCCGCGTCCCCACTCCTCCCCATCCCTCCTGGAAAGTCCTAAGTACCGCCAAAGAGCTGTTAGGCGGCAGGCAGGAAGCGCTGGGAGGGGGAGGAGCAGGGACGTGGCACGCTCGGGGCAGGAGGAAGAGTGGGTGGGAGCAGTGGGAGGTTGGTGCCGGTGGGTGCAGAGCACCCGCTAATTTTTCCCCGTGGGTGCTCCAGCCCCGCAGCACCTACGGAGTCGGCGCCTATGGTGTGGGGTTCCACATGTGGTTGTGCTGAGCGATCCGGGCACCAGGAGGGGTTTGCGCTGGTCACTAGCAAGGCATTGTGAGCGTTTGTTGTTACTGATCGGTAAGCCTACAGCTTCCTGCAGCCAGGACTATGTACGCAGAAGTTTTGTATTCCAGCAGACTATTTTTAACATGGTTCCAGGCTAGATAAAAATCAATGTTTAAAAAAAAAAAAAAAAAATTTAAATCAGATATTTTTGATAAAATGCTTTTTGAGGAAAAACCTAAAGCTAGTTTTAATTAAGGTACATTATAGCTCAAAGATCTCTCATCATGGAATAGGGATTATAAATTCTAAAGGTATAGTATGAGACAATATATTCATGTAATGTTTAAGAAAAGTTTTGTAAATGAGTTCCAATAGTTCATGGATTAGGGACCCAATCCAGGGGCTTCTATATAGATTTTTTTAGGTTCATCTTTCTATCTACCCAATGGGGCTCAGTGCTCAGTCTAGAAGATACCATCAGAGATGCTTAGTTTTGCAGTTCTCAAACTGTGGATTTGTGTCTCCAGAGGTAACATGCCTGTTAACAGCAAAAATGTTTTTAAATAAATAAATAGTATATAGAGGTGAGAAATAACATGATCTGTGGTTCCTGGTCGGGGGTTCCTGTTCCTGTGTGGTCCAGTCCGACATCGTTGAGTTCCTGCACAAGACTGAGTAAAGTAGATTACTTTACTTTGTTATTCATAACCCACATTGTTCTGGTTTTGGGTCCAGGCTTAAGGCCTATTGGGTGTTAAACCTCGGAATGCTTTTTAATAAATCCTAGTTGTTTGTTTTAAACATTTAACTGTGAGTAGTGGTTGTTCTTGGGGGATTGCCATAGTGGATAGATGCTAATTTAAGTGACAAACCTGTAAGGGAGGGAGTCCTTAATAAATATTTCTTCTACAGATAGAAAAATTCCTGTAACAGGCCCCCTGAAGAATGGAATTGGGATACTGGCACCCCAACAAGTTTGTAACAAACCTTAAAAAAAACAAAAAAATCCCAAACCCTTCCCACTATACCCACTGAATCCCTTTTTTCATTGTTGGACTGTTGAGAACTGTGAATATTTTGACAACTGCAACAACAGTGGAGTTTACAAGTGTCGGGGGCTGGCTCAGACATATCCTCATATGGATATCAGGGCTGGCCTAAGGTCAGTCAGAGCTCCAATAAACATCTGGTGACAAGGAGAATCTAACATCTTATTTATTGGAGGGAGAGGAAAAAATGGTCAAGGGATTGGGGTTATTATTAAATGAGCAGGAGTGAATGTTAACCCATTCACTGTGCTGGGCAGAAACTCCATTGCTAGAACCAGTGGAAATATCTGTGCTTGAGGGTGACCTTATCCTCTTTATGTGGGAATAATACCTAACTCCCACCCCCTTTTGTAAGCAGCTTTTGAGGGTGACAAGGAGCTCAACTCACTTTCCTCTCCCACAGCTCCCACTTGGCTAGTATGGGGAGAGATTCCCCTCCTGTTTCAAGCTACTTTAACCACTGCCTGAAATGACAAGCACTAGTGCCCGGACAGCACAGCGATGGGCGCAGTATAAATCCCCAGACAAACCCCAGCCGCCTGCCCAAGAGCATTAAAAACAGCCCTCCCCCAGGCCGGGCTCCCCGCAGCGGTGATGTTCCAGGGAATCTGGGCTGCCTTGCACCCAGTCCGAGGAGCCTGGAAGTGACGGGGGCCCCTCGCCAGAGACGGATTTACAGTGAAACACAGGGTGCCCTGGCACGGGGCCCCCCAACGACAGGGGGCTCCAGGGCCGGGCAGCTGCGGGGGCAGAAGCTTGGTTCTGCCGGCTCCTGGGGCTCCTGCTGCAAGCTCGGCCCCCACCAGCAACCAGCTCCCCCCTCCCCCGTCTCCTCCCCCGAGCGTGCCGCGTTCCCGCCCCTCCCTCTCCTTCCCCCTCCCAGCGCTTCCTCCGCCACCAAACAGCTGTTTGCTGGCGCTCAGGTCGCTCTGGGAGGGAGGGGAGGAGTGGTGCCGCAGCGCACTCGGGGGAGGAGGTGGAGAAGAGGTGGGGGCGGGGCTTTGGGAAAGGGGGTGGAATTGGGGCAGGGCGTAGCAAAGGCAGAGGCTCCGCACTCCTCCTACACATAACCCGCTCAGCCCATGCCCCCCAGCCCCGTCCTGACTCCTGCACCCCCCTCACACACACCCTGCCTTCCCTGAATCCTGCATCCCCACCTCACCAAGCACCAAATGGGAGTTCCTGCACACACACCCCACATTCCTATCTGCACCCCTTGCACCAAATGGGAGCTGCCCCAGGTAAGCACTGCACACCCTAACCCTGAGCCCCCTCCTGCATTCTAACTCCTGGCCAGACCCTGCCTCTGTAGGCTACCATGTGGTGACTGACCATGGCCTATGGTGCCATAGATGTGGTGGTGGGTCCTAATAGGTGATCCTCCTTAACTAGCCAACTCCAGCCCGCTCCTGCACCCTAACTCCTTCCCAGACGCTGCATCCCCAGCCCTGACTCCTCCACCCCCTCACATGCCCCCAGCCCCCCCTGACTCCTGCACCCCCTCTGTGACGGGTTGGATCACAGAAACTCCCTTGGGAGCTGCCACCCAATGTACCAAGACTACCCCTGTTCCTGTTTTCCCTGCCAGCTCAGGACTCCAGCACCCTGTCTTGCTGAGCCAGACACTCCCGTCTGCTCCAACACAGACCCAGGGTCTGAATCACTTGCCCCAAAGTTGCAAGTTTACCTGAAAACAGCTCACAGAAGTGTGCTTGTCTTTAGCACTCAGATGCCCAACTCCCAATAGGGTCTAAACCCAAATAAATCCGTTTTACCCTGCATAAAGCTTATGCAGGGCAAACTCATAAATTGTTCGCCCTCTATAACACTGATAGAGAGATATGCACAGTTGTTTGCTCCCCCAGGTATTAATACATACTCTGAGTAAATTACTAAATAAAAAGTGATTTTATTAAATACAGAAAATAGGATTTAAGTGGTTCCAAGTAGTAACAGACAGAACAAAGTAAGTCACCAAGCAAAATAAAATAAAATGCACAAATCTATGTCTAATCAAGCTAAATACAGATAATCTCACCCTTAGAGATGCTTCAGTAAGTTTTTCTCAGACTGGACACGTTCCAGGCCTGGGCACAATTCTTTCCCCTGGTACAGCTCTTGTTCCAGCTCAGGTGGTAGCTAGGGGATTCTTCATGTTGGCTCCTCTCCCCCTTTGTTCTCTTCCACCCCTTTATATAGCTTTTGCATAAGGCGGGAACCCTTTGTCTCTCTGGGTTTCCACCCCCTCCCCCCCTGGAAAAGCACCAGGTTAAAGATGGATTCCAGTTCAGGTGACATGATCACATGTCACTGCAAGACTTCATTGCCCACTTGCCAGCACACACATATATAGGAAGACTAACAGGTAAACACAGCCATCTGCAGACAATGGTCCTGGTTAATGGGAGTCATCAAGATTCCAAACCATCATTAATGGCCCACACTTTACATAATTACAATAGGCCCTCAGAGTTATGTTTTATATTTCTAGTTTTAGATACAAGAGTGGTACATTTCTACAAATAGGATGATCACACTCAGTAGATTATGAGCTTTGTAATGATACCTTACAAGAGACCTTTTGCACGAAGCATATCCCAGTTGCTTTATATTCACTTATTATCAAATCTTTATAAAACTATCCCAGTTACATTATATTCACTTATTATCATGTTTTTATAAAACCATATAGTCTGCACGTCACACCCTCACACCCCCCCAGCCACCTGCCCTCCCTGACTCCTGCACCCCTCACACACACCCTGCCCTCCCTGACTCCTGCAACCCCCCACACCCCCAGCCCACCCTGATTCCTGCACACACACCCCACATGCACCCCTCATACCAAACGGGAACTGCCCCATGTAAGCGCTCCACACCCCTGCCCCAGCCCTGAGCCCCCTCCCACACCCTAACTCCTGGCTAGACCCTACATCCCAACCCCCAGCCTGCTCCTGCACGCTGACTTCCTCCCAGACCTTGCACCCCCAGCCCTGAGCCCCCTCCCGCCCCCTAAGTCCTGGCCAGATCCCGCACACCAACATTTTGTACGTTATGTTTTATAAAGCGCTCTTATCCAAAGCACTTTAGAATAATTAGCTAACGGTACAAACAATATTTGGAAAGATCGTTAAGTGGTCTGCTGAGACCCTCAGCAATGTTCACATGGTCTCTGGAAAAATAAGTTAGACTACAAAAGCAATCAAGGTACATCACTTTATTTTCATTTACTTCCTATTACTTATAATATAGGGTTACCATACGTCCGGATTTTCCTGGACATGTCCGGCTTTTTGGTCCTCAAATCCCCGTCCGGGGGGAATTGCCAAAAAGCCAAACATGTCCGGGAAAATACTCCCAGCTTTGTTTTGCGGTGTAATAGCACGAAACGCAACCCTCCCGTTTTGCAACTGGGTGCAGTTTCTGCCATGCAACGTGACAGTTTGTGAAACAGTTTGTTAACTTGCTACCGCCTGTCCATGGGGTTGCGAATCAGGAGGGATGGGGTATGTGCTCAAAAACAATCCCGATCTGCTTCCTGACCAGAGTGGCCCCTTTCATTGAATTTGTGAAAAGGGAGGTAGGGTTTGGGGGAACGGAGCATGCCCCTGAGCCCAAGGTGAGACCAGAGTGGCCCCTTTCATTTTTTCCACTGGCTTCCTCCTTGCTTATTTCCAATGACTTGGCTGCTCATGCACCTGTCACTGGTCCAGGGATGGTTGCAAAACGGGAGGGATGGGGTTTGTGGTCGAAAACACT
>NW_020693427.1:10408-12133 GCF_002925995.2 Terrapene triunguis
GGGAGGGATGGGGTTTGTGGTCGAAAACACTCACGGTCTGCTTCCTCTGGGGATGGTTGCAAAACGGGAGGGATGGGGTTTTGTTCAAGCGGAGTGTGTGTGTGTGTGTCTTGCAGACTGGATACTGTGCCCTGATTCCCCAAGAAGATCGTTATTATCTGTGACTGCAGAGATCTTAACACAGCATTGAGCATAAAATGAGCTTTAACAATATGTTGTGACTACTTACATTAAAGAAATCCAGACCACCTTGGTTTAGGAGAGAGACCACTGATTGACCAATAAGAATCGGTTGTTGCATATCCCCATAGTGCAATTTTTTTTTCTTTTCCGTTGTCAGTGCAGCTTTTATTTTGGTGAGTTTTGCACACAGATGCAGAAATGTGGACTTGCGCATCCAAAAGTTCTGCAGCCACTGGTTATGAGCCCAAGCCTTCATTGTTTCAGAAGATATTTTGCCCTTGGGAAGGATGTAAGATGACACCATATAATACACTACACTGAATATTTGTGAATCAGCTTCTACACACAAATCCAGCACACAGGCCTTGCTGTCTTTTCACTGCAGTCCTTGATCTTGGTGACAAATCTGTAGAGAATTACTGGAACCATAAACTCCCTGAACATTAAATCTCACCAAATGAGGGTCAATCCATCCTCATCATTATATCTACTCATTATACTCCACACCCGTACATAGCCAGTATATGAACTTCATACCCTCATATCTCAATGCCTGTACTTTGACCCATCAACCTTTTACCCCCAATCGGGGATATTGCAGATTATGTATTCCTTATGCCACCTGATTTTAAACCAAACTTTGCACCATCGATAGCACTGCTCTATAGCCAAAATGCTTCTGAAATAAATGTAGTCAAACTTTACTAATTCTGGGTCTCTGAGAACGAAAATGATGCTTAAAATTGTTGATTGGCTCTAGTTTTCAAGATATGCTATTGGGTCAGTATATACGACCCTTGACTTGCGAATGGCGGAGGATAAGTGAGTTATAAAGGGAAGGGATCTCAATTTAAACCAGAAATGACTAAAATACATCTTTGACTGGATCTATGAATAAATCTATGACTGGGTTTGGACAGTACTTGCTTTTTAGGCAAAACAATGAATGATGCAATCGGAAGCTGGTATTGCGTCATACATGATATGAATTGCATCATGTTATTCCTAGAAGTCATGGATGATGCAATCATAACGAAGCTTACATCACTCTGCTGAACAAATTGCCCTATATCAGCTCTAGAAATCATACAGTGTCGTGCTCTCTTATTTGTCAGTGTTTGATTTTGCAAAGGGACACATTTCTGTTTAGCCAAAGTGAGCAGAGATGCCTCGTACTTGTGTGAAGAGTGCAGATAACTTCTGCTATGTTTGTGGTGAAGTGACTTTTGCATCACAAAAGCGCAGTATAACCACTATGGTTAAGAAACCCTATCACCTTTATTTTGGCTGCAAAATTGGAGATCAGGACAAAAGGTAGGCCCCACACATATGCTGCAACACTTGTGCAACAAATCTTCGCCAGTGGTTGAACAGGAAAAGGAACTCTATGCCTTTTGCAGTGCCAATGATTTGGAGAGAGCCAACAGATCATACCAGCAATTGTTACTTCTGCATGGTGCCTCCAGTTGGGAAAGGTGTGTCAAAGAAGAAAAAGTGGACTGTGCATTATCCAAACATTCCATCAGCTATACGCCCAGTACC
>NW_020693428.1:0-4484 GCF_002925995.2 Terrapene triunguis
TCCTCTGGGGGCATGGTTGCAAAACGGGAGGGATGGGGTTTGTGGTCGAAAACACTCACGGTCTGCTTCCTCCTGGCTAATGTGCCAAATTGATCTATTGCATGATTGAGGCATGCTGTTTCACTTTTTTGTGTGTGAATCCGTGAAAAGGGAGGTAAGGTTTGGGGGTACGGAGCATGCCCCTGAGCCCAAGGTGAGACCACTTTCATTTTTTTACTTTACTCTTCCAATTTGCATCATATACATGGACACAAATACAGAGAACAATTTTTTAAAGTAAAGAACATTTATTATTATAATCTGGTATATACATGAAAAATGTCTTTTGGTTGCATTATGTTTTGAACAAGAGGCATTTAAACAATTTTGGGGGGGGGGTAAAGAAGTGAACTATGCACATTTTTTGCAGTTGTACTCTTTCTTGTCATCAGGCAGGTAGTCTTGATTGGTTCCTTCTGTAATGCAGGGCAAATGTGCCCACCTCTTGCAAGAATCACACTGGACCTTTGATAAGTAACAATTAAGAAATGAAATCACAGAAGTTATAATGTTACACATACTTTTCATTCACTCATGCTATTCCTTCCACATGTCAGCATTACCTAACGTATGTATGCCTATCAGCATGAAGAAAATGTTTACTGAAGTGGATTTTTTTACAAGAATCATGATCCTTAGGCAGTTTATGGCATTTATTTCTCATATAATTCTATGTTTCTTACCATCGTGCAATCCTCACTTTCCTTTTCACAGTTGACGAGGTTGCAGTATATGCAGTAGTCTTCCACGTTTTCTTAAAAATATATATATCGTTATGAAATGATGAATACATTATGACCAAACTGAAAATGCAAATCTTCATTTATTAATTAATGTCAATATTTTAATCCAGTCCATGGTTTGAACGTATCTTTTCCTTTTTTGTGACTCATATTTTCTCAAATTTTTAGTTTACTGCCCCTGTATCTAAAAATGCCAATTTCATTTAGCTGGCCGATCAATAGCAATCATCATTCACCTGATTCAAATTTTTGTGTACTTAAGGATATTATTAGTTCATAGTCACCATTACAGAACCAAACCTGTGAGATATCCCACTTTAGGGGTATTAAGATAACTGTCTGCTTTGTGACATAATTCCACTCTTCATGTTATCTTCACATGTGCCTAATGAGATAACAGTACATGGTAGAAAGTAATTACCTGACTCCTTCATTAGAAGAATTGCTATATGTCTTCTAAACGCAATTTTAGCCTCTTGTGTTGTTTCTACCATACTGATGTCTTTGTGCTCCAAATACGCTTCTGCAAACTAACAACACTGATATTTAGAATAAACATCATAATTACCAGAGGTGAAAGTGGGCCGGTTCAGCATACCAGTAAGACCCAGCCACTTGTACCGGCCCTTACATGGCTGACGTTACACTTCCGCTGTGGTAGTGCTTTATGCTTTAATGTCGCTGCCCCCTTTAGCCCCCCCCTGCCCCCGCCTTTTTTTTCCCCCTCTGATCCCTAAATGGCCCCCTTAAGGATTGGGCTCACAACCCTGGGTTTAGCAGACCAATGCTCAAACCACTGAGCTATCCCTCCCCCCATGGGAACCCATGGAAACATTCTACTTACTTTCCATTATGTGTGTTGTTGAGTTAAGTTTTTAGTTGGTGCAAGTTTTTGGGAGAAAATAGTTTTCTGAAACTCTGAAGAATCTGAAATAGAGAAACACCTATATATAAGGGGACTCTTGCTCCCTTACTAACATTCAGTGGGGGTGTTTTGGTTGGCTAGCTCCCAGCACTGAAAGGGGAATGGTTGATGGGAAATCAGGAGCCTGAGACTGACAGTCCCCAGGAACAATGAGAGGCCAATGCTCCAGGTCAGCCTGATTGACATGACAGGAGGCCAGGGGGGTCCTGTCCTCCCGGTGAGCTGGAATGGCCTGGGTCAGACTGAGTGGGGCCGAGCTAAGGAGAAAGGAGGGGCCCAAGCTGAGCTGGAGAGCAGAACCGGGCCAGATCCAGAGGGGCCAGATCCACAGCCACTGAGCCAGGGACGCAGCCCAGGGAGAGCAGATCCTGTGCTGGGAGCAGAGCCTCAGCCACAGAGCCAGGTGTGGTGAGCAAGTGGGGCCAGCCAAGGGGGGACCTTGGTCAAAGTGCCCAGCACAGAAAGACACCCCCAGCCAAGGGCCCTTGCAGGCCAGACCGGGAGGGGGACCTTAACCTGACGGGGGCAACGCTGGGAAGAAGGGTCCCACCACTCGAAGCACGGAGGTGTGTGGCCACCACCATTGCAAGTGTCCAACCCGCAGCATCCCTGCAGCACAGCCAAGACCTGAGAAGGAAATCTGGGACCTGCAAGGAACAGACTGCGAAGTGCCCTGATGTCCAGAGACACTGTTTGTGATGTTCCCTGCCACAGAGCTGTGTGATGTGTTTTCCTTTAACCTTTCCCATTTTTCCTTCTTCTTTTCTTTAGATTAATTGTTAATTAAACAACTTGTATTTGCTTTAAATTGTATGGAATAATCAGTGGGTCAGGGAGGTGCCCAGTGCAGAGAGACTACCCCGGAGTGGGGACACCCTAGCCCCTGTCCTAGGTGACCACAGCAGGGTTGGTGGTCAAGCCCCCCAGGAATCCTGGGCCCAGCCTTGTCGGGGTTTACGAGGACTGTGCCAGACAGGAGAGTGGAAGGGGAGTCCTCAAGGGCAGGGAGGCCTCTGGGTAAAGGAAGTGGGAGCGAGGACTCAGATCCTTTCGCTAGCCCACTTCACCGGGGTAGTGCAGAAGCCAGGAAAGTTCCCCACAATAGCGGGACCATTCCCCCGCTTACATATAACATACACATATCAGTATCACCTCATTCTCAGCTATGCCTTTAATCAATCATTTTACTGTAATTTAACTAATGAATCCTAAAATAATGTTAGTCCATTATCTAACAAATTAGATCCCACCACCTGAATTGTTTTTCACCGGCAAAATTACTTATACATCAGCCAAAGAAAATCAAAAAACCAGACACAGACCACACAGATAAACAATAGAGAAATGGGGAGCAATAAATACATAAATCACCATGATTAAAGGCATGCAAACCATTTAAGAAATGACTATACAGTTATTTTAAAGATTCTTGATTAAACATGCAGTTAGCCAGGAAGACCATTAGTATTTGTGTACTTTTACCAGATTTGACCATTACTTGGGGTATGCTCAGTTATTGGGGCTACTTGTTTGGGTTTTTTCCCCCTGATAATTCTAATAATGTACTGCTTGTGTATAAAGCTGTTGTAAAGCACCCCTCTTTCACTACTAACAGTATTGCTGTAAAACCTTTATTTTTAAGGCACAACTCTTAACTCCTTTGTGCACAGTGCTACAGGTATTCTAAGCAAGATTCTTAGTAGAAGGTTAACAAATATTCTGTGAGAGAGAGATAGACCTTGCTAAAGGAGCTTGGTCTGAAAAAGAAAGCTTGCTCAGGTCTGTGCCTCAGTTTCCCTACTCCACAGCAACTAATCAACAATTAACATGTGATTATGGTCACATGCTGCCTGCATTTGTTCAACAATTTGTGACCAGCTTTGCACAATACTTTGGAGTACTCTCATTTATTAGGGTTACTCTTCTGGAGGGGGGGTGGTTGTGTAATTCTATCAATGTACTGCTATTGTGCCCAATTGAATGAGTCAAACAGCACTTTCAAGCTGACACCCTTATTTGTCCCAGATTTAGCATGTCCCTATCCCCACTCTTACATCACAATTGTACTGGTAGTAACCCACTTGATGCGCAAACCCCAGAGTATTTTTGGGCGCTACAGGGTTCTGTAGCTTAGGAAAAAGAAGCATTGCTGCAGAATAAATGTGGAAGATACAAACAGAAGAGTAAAGTTATTTATGGACTAATAGTGATAACTACTCAAAGGAGAGCCTAAACAAAAATAAGTGACATTATTAAAGGTTAATACCTGAGGTAGAAAAGGAAACAGAGAGGGAAATTGAGGGATCTCACCCACTCCAGGAAGCTTGAACCCGTGAGGCTTCCCAGCTGATGATCGTAGCTCAGAGTCTTGGAGTAGATGAAACCCCAGTGGAACTCAGGCAGAATTTGGGTCTATGCATGCTGTCACGGACTCACAGATCGTGCCCACTCTTGGCCCCGTGCGGTCTGTGTGGGGTGCCCCTTTCAGTGAGACAGCCCTTCTCGGGGGTCCACTCTCTCTCGGGGTCAGGCCCCTCTACCTCCTGGAGCTGCACCTCCCTCAGCCCAGCACACCCCAGTCTCTCTGCATCCAGGTGGGCTCTGCTTGCTCCCCCTCTCCAGCCCAGAGCCCCCCTGCTCCCAGCTGTCCCCGCCTCTGTCCATTGTCTTCACTCCAGGTAAAGAGGGTCGTAAACCAGGGCCTCCTCTCCTGCTTCTGTGCTCTGGCTGGAACCGGCTGGTTAGGTCACTGGGTCCTCACTCTGCAGCCCATTGTC
>NW_020693428.1:4494-6490 GCF_002925995.2 Terrapene triunguis
GTCCTCACTCTGCAGCCCATTGTCCTCCCACTGGCCAGAACCGGCTGCGTCTCCTCAGCTGGGCCTCTGGGTCACCAGGTCGCCGGGGTATCCATTCTCCAGGCCATCGGCTGGGTCCCCAAGTCCTCTCTCCGGTCCTCTGCAAAACACACTCCCTCTCCCCTCACCTTGTTAAACCAGTAACACCCAGGGAAACTGAGTCCCACCCCCTTCACATGCAAACCATTGAAACTCCACAGAAAACAAGAAACCCCCCACTTCGTCACACATGCATCAGAAATGTTACTGGAGAGTCAGTATATGGTTTTGTAGAGAAAATTGCTTGAAGGGAGGAGACTAGATTTGTTTATGGGTAAACTAATGACTCAAGGAATTTCTTTAGGATAGACAATAGGAGCTGGTCACTCTTACCTATGGCTGGTGTTACTTCAGGGTGCTGACAATGAAATTCGTCCGCTTCAGTATTTTGGATATCAATGCAAGTTTCACTACTAGAATTGGTCTAACTGATGAGCTGGGTGTGGATGAGGGTAAGGGAGTTGCCAGAAACTTGTCAGCAGGGATATAGGGGTGTCTCACACCTCCATTTAATACTGTATGCAAGTTTTTTCAAAGATCATTTTTTGTTCAAGCGGTGTGTGTGTGTGTGTGTGTCTTGCAGACTGGATACTGTGCCCTGATTCCCCAAGAAGACCGTTATTATCTGTGACTGCAGAGATCTTAACACAGCATTGAGCATAAAATGAGCTTTAACAATATGTTGTGACTACTTACATTAAAGAAATCCAGTCCACCTTGGTTTAGGAGAGAGACCACTGATTGACCAATAAGAATCGGTTGTTGCAGATCCCCATAGTGCAATTTTTTTTTCTTTTCCATTGTCAGTGCAGCTTTTATTTTGGTGAGTTTTGCACACAGATGCAGAAATGTGGACTTGCGCATCCAAAAGTTCTGCAGCCACTGGTTATGAGCCCAAGCCTTCATTGTTTCAGAAGATTTTTTGCCCTTGGGAAGGATATAAGATGACACCATATAATACACTACACTGAATATTTGTGAATCAGCTTCTACACACAAGTCCAGCACACAGGCCTTGCTGTCTTTTCACTGCAGTCCTTGATCTTGGTGACAAATCTGTAGAGAATTACTGGAACCATAAACTCCCTGAACATTAAATCTCACCAAATGAGGGTCAATCCATCCTCATCATTATATCTACTCATTATACTCCACACCCGTACATAGCCACTATATGAACTTCATACCCTCATATCTCAATGCCTGTACTTTGACCCATCACCCTTTTACCTCCAATCGGGGATATTGCAGATTATGTATTCCTTAGGCCACCTGATTTTAAACCAAACTTTGCACCATCGATAATCTGTACAGTATTCCCTGATAACCAGAAACTTCTATGCTCAAACTCTGTTCCCTTTTTTTTTTTTAACATCTTAATAAAAATTTTAAATCTGTTGAAACTGGTCTAGGTCTAGGCGAGAGAATGTCTCAGGGCTGCCCGGGGGGGGGCAAGTGGTGCAATTTGCCCCAGGCCCCGGGGGCCCCGCAGGGGCCGCCATGAATATGTCGGAGGCTCCCCCTGCATCCGTCTTCCCCCATCCCCCGGCGTCTCAGTGCGCCGTGTCCGGGAGCGGCCCTGGTGCGCTGCAGCTAAGCAGCTGGTATACATACCATTAAAGCATTTAATGTTTTTAAATAATGTATTTAGTGTATTTTCAAATTATTACAAAGCAAAGCAATTTTTGGGGGCCCTTCCATAAAAAAAAGTTGCAATACTACAGTAACATGTATTTGGAAATGTAAAAAAAAAAATAGTGAAATACATTCAAAAATTAATTTGTAATAATTTGAAAATACACTAAATCCAGTATTTAAAAACATTAAATGCTTTAATGGTATGTATACATTTGCAATTACATAATGGGCTGTTGCTGGGTGATGGTGATGGTTGGGATGGGGTCGGGTGTGGGGGGGG
>NW_020693429.1:0-3158 GCF_002925995.2 Terrapene triunguis
GTGTTTTAAATATCTTAACATTTATTTATAACAGAACTTGCATATTTTAAATATTAACAATAGCTAAAGTGCTTTCAAGTATGTAAACTTTTATTTATAACAGAACAGGAAGATTTGAAATATTAACAATGGGTAAAGTGCTTCTAAACATATAAACAGGAAAGTGCAACAAAAAGGGGAATCTGAACAAAGGGTTTCATGATTACTGTGTCTTTGGCCGCTTCAATGTATAGTCCGAACCATTTTAAGAAAATTCAACAATGTCCGCTTCATGATTACACTGCCCAAGACGCTCCACTCTTTTGTCCCTCCAAGGGCACCTAACCCAAAAACTGGTCGATGTGTCCGGGGATAGAGGCGAGATCCCCCGGGGAGAACTCCTCATAGGCCTCCTGCAGGTGTCTTTCCAGCCTAATTAGCAGGTTCTTTGGCAGGGAGAGCTTATTAGGCCCCCCGTGGTATGACACGTTTCCCTGCCACAACGCCAGCAGGTATTCGGGGATCATGGCCTTGCACAGCATAGCAGCAAATGGCCCCGGTTTCTGCAGGCTGTCCCGCAGCATCCTCTCCTTCTGGCTCTCCGAGACCCTCAGGAGGGTGATGTCTGGCATGACGCCCTGCTTTGAATTAGGTAGGCGACAGTTAGTATTGGGACTGCTTGCCCGTTCCTTTACAGAACTGCAACCGCCGGTTTACAGCCACGCGGTTTACAGCCGCGAGGGGCTGGGACAGGGGCAGAGTTCATGCTTGCAGGATTGCTGCCAGCAGAGACTCGCATTGCTTTCTATGTGAAAGGAGGCCAGTGCCACTCTTAAAGTTTTAAGCAGCCACAAGTCTACGGCTTATCATGTTTGCCAGCTAGACAAAGTCCGGTGTCCTGCCCCGCTCCTCAGCTCGCCACAGCAAGACCGCAGGCACTGTAGGCGAGGGCCGAAAATTCGACCTTGTCCTCAGTGCGCGTGTGATAGGTGCTCTGCATGGTCTTGTTCACAGAGCAAGACTATGTTCTCTGTTCACAGATACATTGATCTGTCTCAGGAATTCACTCCCTTTTTCCAATTCCCACAGCCACATCTGCCCAGAGGCTAGCGCACATTAGGAGGAGAAAAAAGAAGAGGACACGGGAAGACATGTTTGCTGAACTAATGGGATGCTCCCGAGCACAGGCAGCCCAGCAGACACAGTGGAGGGAGAACTTGTCCCAAATGCACCGGGCAAACATGGAACGGGAGGAGAGGTGGCGACAGGAGGACCGGCAGGCGACTCAAACGCTGCTTGGACTAATGAGGGAGCAAACGGACACGCTCCGCTGCCTTGTGGATGTTCTGCAGGACCGGAGGCAGGAGGAGAGAGCCCCGCTGCAGTCTCTCTCTAACCGCCCTGCCCCGCCACCAAGTCCCATACCCCCCTCACCCAAAGTCCAAACACGGAGGGGCGGCAGGGGCCGTGAAAACTTTCACTCCACCCCAGCGGACAGCTATAGCAGTAGAAGGCTCTCATTCCCCAAAATCTGAAAAGTCCTTTCCTACCCGCCTCACACAAGACCCCGTCCAAGTTTCACCCCCCCGTTCCATGTGTGGTTGTTAATAAAAAACACGTTTCTGTTCATTACTGTTTCCATCCTCTTCTTTTGGAGGAGAGTCTGTCTGAAGGGGGGGGAAGGGGCTTGGTAATTAGACAGGACAGTCTCCGTTAGCAGGGGGCAGGCCCAGCAGCAGGGCACATACACAGTGCAGTGACTAGTTACCCTGGTCAGTCTGGGAGGTGGCTTTCATGTTCTGTGGGGGGGGGGCGGGGTTGCTCTGTGACTTTGTGGCGGGGGAGGGCAGTTTAGAAGCATCATTAGCATCGCAACACTAAACCCAGGTTTAAAACATTCCCGCGAAAAGAGTAATGAAGACAACGGTGTTCATTAGCAAAACAGAACAGATTTTATTTTTTGGGAAGGGGGTGAAGGGGGTAACTGGGTAAAGAAACGGGGGCAAGTTCAGCTTCTGTGTCCACAAACTTAAAAGTCACTGGGTACCCTGCTCAGTCCTGGAACTGGCTTTCAAAGCCTCCCGGATGCACAGCGCGTCCCGCTGGGATCTTCTAATCGCCCGGCTGTCTGGCTGGGCGTAATCAGCAGCCAGGCTATTTGCCTCAACCTCCCACCCCGCCATAAAGGTCTCCCCCTTGCTCTCACAGAGATTGTGGAGCACGCAGCAAGCTGCTATAACGATGGGGATATTGGTTTCGCTGAGATCACAGCGAGTCAGTAAGCTTCTCCAAGTAAATACCAGTCAGGGCTGCTCGCATGCGGGTGTCCTTGCGCTTCAGGGCAGGGAACAGCAAGTCACAAAGTTCCAGGAAAGTCCCCTTCTGCATGCGAAAGTTTCGCAGCCACTGGGATTCATCCCAGACCTGAAGCATTATGCGGTCCCACCAGTCCGTGCTTGTTTCCCGGGCCCAGAATCGCCGTTCAACAAAATCCACATGCCCCATTGCAAACGCGATGTCCTCGGCGCTGGGTGTCGTGGTTTCTGACAGGCGTGTGCTACTCTCGGAGTTCAGGTCCTCACCCCGCTGCCGTAGCCTCCTCGCCTGATTTCTCTCTATCTGCCTCTGGGAAAGGTGGATGATGAGCTGCGAGGCGTTGACAACGGCCACAACTGCAGCGATGGTCGCAGCGGGATCCATGCTCGCGGTGCTGTGGCGTCCGCGCTGTCACTGACCAGAAAAGTGCGCGAACTGATTTCCCGCCGGCGCTTTCAAGGAGGGAGGGAGGGCGGGAGTGACGATTGGATGATGACAGTTACCCAAAAGCACCCTTGAGACATTTTTTTCCCCCAGAAGGCATTGGGGGCTCGACCCAGAATTCCAATGGGCAGCGGGGACTGCGGGAACTGTGGGATAGCTGCCCACAGTGCACTGCTTCCAATGTCGATGCTTGCCCCTTTAGTGTGGACTCACAAAGTCGAATTACTGTCCTTAGTGTGGACACACACGTTCGACTTTCTAATATCGATTGCAAATATTCGATTTAACTAAAATTGAACTACTCTCGTAGTGTAGACATACCCTAAGTCCCGTGTAGGTCTCATGATAGATATGGAAGGTCACTTCTGATGATGCTAATTAAGCATTGTGGGCCAGATCCTCAGCTGGTGTATGCAGCT
>NW_020693430.1:0-18221 GCF_002925995.2 Terrapene triunguis
TGAAAGTGTTAAGATCCGCTTAGAATGTGTTTTGCTTTAATTTCATTTGACCAAATCTGACTTCTTGTGCTTAGACTCATAATCACTTAAAATCTATCTTTGTAGTTAATAAATTTGCTTGTTTATTCTACTTGAAGCAGTGTGTTTGGTTCGAAGCGTGTCAGAGACTCCCCTTGGAATAACAAGCCTGGCACATATCTCATATAAGCTTGCAGTGTCCAGCGGGTATAACTGCACACTGCAAGATGGAGGTTCCTAGGGTTGTTTCTGGGACTGGAGATATTGGTAAGTGTCATTCGGTTGCACAGTCCAAGGAGTAGCTTACATACCAGGGGTTGTGCATGAACAGCCCAGGAGTGGGGGTTCTCACAGCAGAGCAGGGTAAGGCTGGCTCCCAGAGTCGAGGATTGGAGTGACCTAGCAGATCACCGATCCAGATAACACCAGAGGGGAATGTCACACCCCATTCTACCCACTATGGCAGAATATCACCTCAGATGAGTGGTTGTTGGAAATCATCATCAGTAGATACTCAATTGCATTTCTATCCCTCCTGCCTATCCCTCCACCCAGCCCTCTTCAGGGACCCTTCTCACAAACGCCTTCTATGGGAAGAAATAAACCACCTTCTACACTTGTGTGCTGTAGAAGAGAGAACAGCAGAGCTCTGTTTCAACACAGTGGGAGTAGTTTTTATTTCAGCTACTTCATCAAGAAAAAGAACAGGGGTTGGAGACCTATTCTAGTCTGAAGAAAATTTAGTAGGTTTGTAAAGCTAGAATTATTCATAATGGTCACGCTAACAACAATAATCCCAGCACTGGAACAAGGGGATTTATTCTTGGGCCTCCTCCTCCAAAACACATATTTCCACATTTCCATACATCCTTCTCAGAGGAGATTCCTCAGATTTGTTCTGGGGATGGATCACTACCAGTACAAATTAGTACCCTTTGGCCTCTCTATAGCACCCAGAGTATTCTCCAAAGTCTGGGCGGTGGTATCAGTGCACCTCTTCAAATAAGTAATTATGGTATTTCCATACTTGGATGATCGTCTAATCAAAGACCCTTCTCGAGATGACATGCTCATTGCTACACAGAAAGCATAACTAGGCCTAGAAATAAAACCCTGAAATACCAACATTGACACCAATACAACACCTAGAATTTACAGGGGCCTACCTCGATGTGACCAAAGCCTTTTTACTGACACACAAATTTGCCACCCTAGTCAACTTGATTTCTACAGTACAAACCAGTCCCCAGGATGCCTCCTTACTGGGTTGGAGAGCACACCTACAGAACTACACAGTACAAGGCAAGTGGTCCGTATTGGAGAAAATGTTACATATCAATCTACTGGAACTACGTTGAGTCCGGAACACATTTTCACAATTTTTACCACTACTCAGGACCAAAAACGTAAGAATAACGATGCACAACATTGCCTGCATGTTTTACATCAAGAGGAAAGGGGGAGTGAGGCAGCAATCCCTGTGTGTCGAAGCAATAAAATTGCGGAACTAGTGCATACAACATGGCATCAGCATTTGGCCATATATCTACTGAGTCATCAAAACACCACAGCAGATGCACTGAGCAGGAAATTCTCACAAGAACTGGAGTGGGAGATAGATACTGCAATCCTACAGACAATATTCAACCATTAGGGATTCCTGAACATAGATTTTTTTTGCCACACCCGGAAACACCAAGTGCACACAATTCTGTTCAAGAGCGAGCCTGAGTCACCAATCTCTGGGTGATGACTTACTTATCAGATGGAATGCACATCTCCTCTACACCTTTCCACCAATTCCCTTACAGTGTAATACACAAAGTAAAAGAAGGATCCAGAGTCATTCTGATAGTCCCAACATGGACCAGACCAACATGGTATCCTTACTTCTTGTGCGTGGTTGTATGCATACCATTCACCGGGTCCCACACTCCTCTCTCAGGACACAGGCCAGATTCATCACCAGAACCTAGAGCTTCTCCATCTGAAAGCATGGCTTACTCCATGGTTCCAGGCTGCTGGGTTGACCTGTTCAGAGAAGGTAAAAGAGATCCTGTTATATAGGAGATGATCAATCACACATTATACTTACCTCCACAAACAGAAGAGATTCCAGACCTGGTGTGATAGCAAACAGGTCACAACTATAGTTTCTCCCTTACCACTAGTACTGGACTACATCTTCGAACTCAAAGCTACCACAGCTTTCCACCATAACGTCTATGATCATTTGGTTTTCACACACCTGGTGACATAAAGATATCTCACAGGGCTTTTAAAGCTATACCACGAAGTGCAAGACCCCACTCCACCTTAGGCTGCCTCACTGGCACCTGTTTGAACCCATGGCAACATGCTCCTACATACATCTATCAATAAAGACAGGCTTTCTCGTGGACATCAAATCTGCTTGAAGAGTAGAGAAAAAAGGGGCCCTCATGGCATAACCCTCTACAAAATCTTCTTCAAAAATAAAGCCATGACTATACCCAAAGTACCATCTTTATTCCACCTAAATCAATCAATTCATAGAATCATAGAATCATAGAATATCAGGGTTGGAAGGGACCTCAGGAGGTTATCTAGTCCAACCCCCTGCTCAAAGCAGGACCAATTCCCAATTAAATCATCCCAGCCAGGGCTTTGTCAAAGAAACCTGAAAAATGTTTAGAGGGTTATATTTGCACCAGCAGCACATAATGCCTCATATTAATGGGCAAGAGAGAGAGTGAAAAGAGAACAGCCTTATTTTTCCTCTTATTTATACTGTTTTTACAATAGTGTAAATTCATTAGCTTCAGGGGAGTCATAGAATCATAGAATATCAGGGTTGGAAGGGACCTCAGGAGGTCATCTAGTCCAACCTCCTGCTCAAAGCAGGATCCAACTAAATCATCCCAGCCAGGACTTTGTCAAGCTTGACATTAAAAACCTCTAAGGAAGGAGATTCCACCACCTCCCTAGGTAACCCATTCCAGTGCTTCACCACCCTCCTAGTGAAAAAGTTTTTCCTAATATCCAACCTAAACCTCCCCCACTGCAACTTGAGACCATTACTCCTTGTTCTGTCATCAGGTACCACTGAGAACAGTCTAGATCCATCCTCTTTGGAACCCCCTTTCAGGTAGTTGAAAGCAGCTATCAAATCCCCCCTCATTCTCTCTTCTTCAGACTAAACAATCCCAGTTCCCTCAGCCTCTCCTCATAAATCATGTGTTCCAGTCCCCTAATCATTTTTGTTTCCCTCCGCTGGATGGTTTCAAATTTTCCACATCCTTCTTGTGGGGCCCAAAACTGGACACAGTACTCCAGATGAGGCCTCACCAATGTCAAATAGAGGGGAACGATCACGTCCCTCGATCTGCTGGCAATGCCCCTACTTATACAGCCCAAAATGCCGTTAGCCTTCTTGGCAACAAGGGCACACTGTCGACTCATATCCAGCTTCTTGTCCACTGTAACCCCTAGGTCCTTTTCTGCAGAACTGCTGCCTAGCCATTCAGTCCCTAGTCTGTAACAGTGAATGGGATTCTTCCGTCCTAAGTGCAGGACTCTGCACTTGTCCTTGTTGAACCTCATCAGGTTTATTTTGGCCCAATCCTCTAATTTATCTAGGTCCCTCTGTATCCTATCCCTACCCTCCAGCGTATCTACCACTCCTCCCAGTTTAGTGTCATCTGCAAACTTGCTGAGGGTGCAGTCCACGCCATCCTCCAGATCATTAATGAAGATATTGAACAAAACCGGCCCCAGGACCGACCCTTGGGGCACTCCTCTTGAAACCGGTGCGAACTAGACATGGAGCCGTTGATCGCTACCCATTGAGCTCGATGATCTAGCCAGCTTTCTATCCACCTTATAGTCCATTCATCCAGCCCATACTTCTTTAACTTGCTGGCAAGAATACTGTGGGAGACTGTATCAAAAGCTTTGCTAAAGTCAAGGAATAACACATCCACTGCTTTCTCTCATCCACAGAGCCAGTTATCTCCTCATAGAAGGCAATTAGGTTAGTCAGGCATGACCTGCCCTTGGTGAATCCATGCTGACTGTTCCTGATCACTTTCCTCTCCTCTAAGTGCTTCAGAATTGATTCCTTGAGGACCTGCTCCATGATTTTTCCAGGGACTGAGGTGAGGATGACTGGCCTGTAGTTCCCCGGATCCTCCTTCTTCCCTTTTTTAAAGATGGGCACTACATTAGCCTTTTCCAGTCATCCGGAACCTCCCCCGATCGCCATGAGTTTTCAAAGATAATGGCCAATGGCTCTGCAATCACATCCGCCAACTCCTTTAGCACCCTCGGATGCAGCGCATCCGGCCCCATGGACTTGTGCTCGTCCAGTTTTTCTTTCATCTTCTATCCTTCTTCCCCAAACCACATGGAAGTAAATGGGAAGTCTTATTCCATATGCTAGCTGTTAGAAGGGTGCTGGCCTTCTACGTCAAAAGAACTAAGCTGTTCAGAAACTTACCATGACTATTCCTGTCTCTTGGAGAAAGATCAAGTGGCTCTGCCATTTTGAAAGAAAGACTCTCAAAATCAGTTTCTGAATGCATTCACTTTTGCTAATTTCAACATGATTTGCTGCCCACACCAGGGACTCGAACACACTCTATATGACCACTTTCCAGCTCTATAGCTTTCCTGAACAATGTACCAATCACAGACATTTGTAAAGCAGCAACCTGGACATCAGAGCACATGCTCACAGTGTATTATGCAATTGCACAAGACTCAACATCAGATGCTATTTTAGGACTGACTGTGTTATCATAATTAACTAATCCAACTCTGAAGCCTCATCCTTCCAATGTGGGGCACTGCTCTAAAGTCACCTAAAGTGGACCCTACTTGAAGAAGAAGAGAAGGTTACTCACCTTGTGCAGTAACTGAAGTTCTTTGAGATGTGTGCCCCTTTGTGTGCTCCACTAGCCACCCTCCTCCCCTCTGCTCCGAGTTCAGACATTGACTCTGCGGTAAAGAAGGTGGTTGGATTGCACATCACTTTATAGCTGTCGCTCATGGCGCGAGAAGTGGGGAAGCACATGTATGGTCCAACAGACATTGCTACCAAAAATCTCCAGTCCTAGGCACAAGGACGCAAGCACACCTAAAGTGGAGCTCCCATAGGGGGATACATCTCAAAGAACCTCAGTTACTATAAAAGGAAATAATCTTCTCTTTTGAGGATGCTCTATGGTCTCTGTTATACAAGAAGTCAGATTAGATGATCACAGTGGTCCCTTCTGGCCTTAGAATCTATGAATCTATCACGCACATTGTCTCCCCCTCAATCCCAGAGATCTTCCCCACCAAAGACAATATAGTCTTCAGTGTTTTAGCTATTTACTTACTTACTTCTTGCACCTATCATGACTAAAGCTTCTGTCATTTTCATTAAACATTCGTTTGTTTTTCAGAAAATTTGGAGCAGAGAATAAGTAAGTCTATATCATTTTCTTCCCATGTGTTCCACCAATATTCAGGAATGGGGATAATAATGTTTTTATTACTAGACCTCACCCGTTCTCTCCTGCCTTTGATGGAGTCTTTATTTGGGCTGCTTTGTGAAATGCATGTATGAGCATTTGCTAGATCTAAGCAGCGCTGCTCGTACATTACTGCATTTTTAAATAGACTCCCCCAATTCCTTTTTGTATCCTCCAAGAACCATAACTCCACTGCAAAGAGACACAGTATCAAAGAAAATGAACACATTGAAAGGACTCTACATTGAAACTTGAAAATGGAATGCAGGCCATGATGTAAATGGTGTCACTGCCTCTGTTGGTAGCAGATCCCATGTTATGGAGGAGCATCATGTGTCATATTCTCCTCCTTCGCTAACTAGTTGTGGCCATGAAGCTTCTTGTTAAATGTATTCAAACAAGAATAGAATAGTGTCTTTCTACTATCTAGGGGGATGGGTACAGGACTAGCCAAGTGATTGAATAGCCAGGGAAGGCTCTGTGCCCCTCACTAGCCATGGCCAATATTTAGGCTGCTCAAGAATGAAAACATCTCATTCACCCTCTTTAATTTGTATCTAAATGGACATACACATAACTGTTCTCTTCTCTTCCCCATTTTTCCTTTGCAGCACAACACCAGGAGGAAATGGGTGAGTTTGCCTAATTCACTGAATAGTTGGTGTCCAAAGACTAAACCCCCCGGTCCCCGCATGGGTTCCAAAATCTACAAATGCAGCAGGAATTTTATTATATGCATGGTCCTGGGTTGGAGAAGAGGAGGGCCCATATATGAGATTGCAGAGGCCTGGACCATCATGGAGCTGAGAACTTACCGACTCTTTGCACAACAGATCAGAAGGATAGAGTTTTAAGGGCAGTCAGGGATGAGAGCGAACACATCCATGAGCTCCAGGAACTGAACATATGCACTGTAGGACAAGGGTCTGGATGGGGAGTGCAGCGAGACAGAGTTACTAAAGCTGCGCATGGGCTGTACTAGCTGAGGCCATGCAGAAAATCCATCTCCTGCCTCAGAGATAGGGCTAAAATAGACTTCCCCAAGCATCTTCTCTCAAACTGGGAACCCATGTCCTGTGTGGAATATTTGACAATCTCCCTGCAATTGAAGTGGCGATAGTTGTACTGGAATGTTTGCTAGAACAGGAAATAGAACCTAGATATTCAAGCTTCCAGTTCAGAGTATTCGCTACTAGACAAAGGGATTGTCACTAAGTTTCCATGGGAATGTGTCTATTTAAATATATGTATTCCATTTTAATACAGT
Source organism: Terrapene triunguis (assembly GCF_002925995.2). Classification (NCBI taxonomy): domain Eukaryota; kingdom Metazoa; phylum Chordata; order Testudines; family Emydidae; genus Terrapene; species Terrapene triunguis. The sequence goes on from NW_020693430.1 coordinate 6,781, forward strand.
GGAAATTGTATGTTTTGAATTTACTGAAATGTTTCATTTATTTCTTCCCCCCCCTATATATAGATATAGAAAGCTTCTGATAAGGTCTCCCACAGTATTCTTGCCAGCAAGTTAAAGAAGTATGGATTGGATGAGTGGACTATAAGGTGGATAGAAAGCTGGCTAGGTCATCGGGCTCAACAGGTAGTGATCAACCACTCAATGTCTAGTTGGCAGACGGTATCAAGCAGTTTTCTTCAACATCTTCATTATTGATCTGGATGATGGGTTCGATTCCCCCCTCAGCAAGTTTGCAGGTGACACTAAGCTGGGGGGAGAGGTAGATAAGCTGGAGAGTAGGGATAGGGTCCTTAGTGACCCAGACAAATTGGAGGATTGGGCCAAAAGAAATCTGATGAGGTTTAAAAAGGACAAGTGCAGAGTCCTGCACTTAGGACAGAAATATCCCATGCACTGCTAGAGGCTGGGGATCGATTGGCTAAGAAACCTGCTAAACAGTGGACGAGAAGCTGGATATGAGTCAACAGCATGCCCTTATTGCCAAGAAGGCTAACGGCATATTGTGCTGCATTAGTAGGAGCATTGCCAGCAGATTGAGAGAAGTAATTATTCCCCTCTATGCAGCACTGGTGAGGCCACATCTGGAGTATTGCATCCAGTTTTGGGCCCCCCACTACAGAATGAATGTGAACAAATTGGAGATAGTCCAGCAGAGGACAATGAAAATGATTAGGTGTCTGGGGAACATGACTTATGAGGAGAGGCTGAGGGACCTGGGCTTATTTAGTCTGCAGAAGAGAAGAATGAGAGGGGATTTGATAGCAGCCTTCAACTACCTGAAGGGGGGTTCCAAAGAGATTGGAGCTCGGCTGTTCTCAGTGGTGTTAGATGACAGAACAAGGAGCGATGGTCTCAAATAGCAGTGCGGGAGGTCTAGGTTGGATATTGAGGAAAAATATTTCACTAGGAGGGTGGTGAAGCACTGGAATGGGTTACCTAGGGAGGTGGTAGAATTTTCATCCTGAGAGCTTTTAAGGCCCGGCTTGACAAAGCCCTGACTTGGTTGATTTAGTTGGGGTTGGTCCAGCTTTGAGCAGGGGGTTGGACTAGATGACCTCCTGAGGTCTCTTCCAACCCTAATCTTCTATGATTCTATGATTGTTCTATATAAATATAGATATTTATAGATATATATGTTTAGGGGTTGGCGAAAAAAGAAAGAAATGAAACATTTCAGTAAAGTCAAAACAAACTGTTTCCACTGTAGTAAAATGGAACATTCTGAATTTCCTTTTCAAAATGACTTTTGAGTTATATTTTTGATCATGACCCCCACTGACAGTGACACTCCACTGGAGTCTGGACATTGTCAGCCAATATGGGGAGGGTTGTGAGACAGAACATGAATCTTCATGGGAGCTGGACTTGGACTACAGAATTCAACCTTGAACACAATCAGAATGATGCCAACCTCTCAGGATCCCCAGCTTCATGCAAAACCCACCTCTTTGATTCTGCATTTCCCAATCACTCCCAACTCCTGATCTGATAATGTCATGAAAGCTTTAGCAGTGAAAACAGAGTACATTTTTACCTGGCTTGAAAATTAACCATTTTAATATCATTGCAATATTTCTTGTTCAGAACCCCTGCTGAAGCAAATCAGTTAGTCTGCACCAACTTTGGGTCAGTTACTCCCAGATTCATGAGGGAAATGTTACTCATTAATGTAACATGTGCATCCCTGTGCCGCTTTCTCAGAACAAATCCAAAGACATTGTTAAGGTTCCATTCAATTACACTATGATGTGGGGGCAGCCTGGGGGAGGTAAAAAAAAAATTGCATAACTTAATCAAAGACTTGACCTTTCCTTCAATGAATTCAGTGGTAACAATTCCATTGACTAAACTGGCAGCAGAATTGGGACCCCAATTTGACAGCAATACAATACATATATTGAAAAGTGTCCCTTTTTTTCTTTGCTGACAAACTCAAGGAAGATAATGGTAAGTTGGCTTTGAGTTGTGCAGTTTGGAGGGTGAAGGATCAGTCATTTCCCCATTGAGGGAAGTGGAGGAGGCTGGATTTCATTAACTGCTGAGGGGTCAGAACCTTTCTACTTTTTCAGTGAGCTGGAGGCAAGTACTCTTTGGAAACTGGAACTGAGGAGAGTCTGGAAAATTTTCCTGGATATTGGTCCAGGTCGCATTGTGAGTTTGGGGCTGTTGAGAGGAAAGAAATGTTCAAAATCCATTTTTCAATCAAAACAAAGACAAAACAGGAGACATGCAGAGATTTGTCTCCTTTTGCAAACAATGGCAGAAAGGAAAGGTTGAGTTTGGTCTGATTTCTGACATGGTCACACAGAGTAGGGTTTTATCAGTGAAATGTTTAGCAGCTTGTTCTAGATTGCACCAAGCAACCCTCTGTAAGTCTTAAAGAACTCTGTGGGGTTTAATACCCTGCTCCAAGGGGGAACTCTTGAAAGTGAAAGGCCAGATCATCCCCCTGGATTTGAAAACTCTGATGGGAACTTTAAGAGCCTTTCATTTTAACTTCCACTGATGAGGGGGATACTCCCCTCACACATCAGAGTTCAGATCCTGTGCCTCTTTCACAGAACACATCCAATGAGACATTGTTAAGGTTCCATTCAATGAGACAACCTTATGGGGGCAGCGTAGCTGTGTCAGAAAAAATCTAGCAGTCCTTAATCCAAGACTTGATGCTTTCTTCAATGAATCTAATGGCAAGACTTCCGTTGACTACCCTGCAAGCAGGATTGGGCTAGTAATTTGATAACAATAAAGTACATACTATATATACTCGTTCATTAGCCCCTTCATTTATAAGCCGACCACCCAAAATGGATAGGTAAAAATAGCAAAAACTGTATGACCCATTCATAAGCTGACCCTATATTTCAGGGGTTGGCAAACTTTGGCTCCTGGTCCATTAAAGTAAGCTGCTAGCCAGCCTGGACATTTTGGTTACCTGGAGCCTTCACAGGCATGGAGCCCCTCAGCTCCCAGTGGCCGCGGTTTGCCGTTCCCAGCCAATGGGAGCTGCGGGAAGGGGCTCCATGCCTGCAGACGCTCCAGGTAAACAAAACGACAATGTATTAGATATTCAATTCAATGATTCCATAGAGTTTAAAATCATCAAATTTTGATGTAAAGCCGTTTATAAGCTGACCCTCACTCTTCTATGCGTCACTTTTTAACCAAAAATATTCGGCTTATGAACGAGTATATACGATATAATGAAAAATGTCCTGTTTGTTTTTCTTTGCAGAAAAACTCAAGGAGGAAAAGGGTAAGTTTGCTCTGACGTGAAGTTTGGAGAGGGAAAGGTCAGTCACTTCCCCACTGAGGGATGTGGAAGAGGCAAGCTTTTTTTAACTGCTGAGAAGTCAGGATCTCTCTGTTTCTATTGTGAGCGGGAGGTGGGTGAATTTTGCAGTTGGGACTCAGGGGAATTTTGGCATTTTTCACTTCGGGGTTGTTTCTCTGTTTGACTGGGGTGCAGTCAGGGTGTCAGATTGGGGCTGGTCAGAGGAAAGAAATGTTCATTAACTCAATATGCATCAAAAACAAAGATAGAACAAGGGGTGCATTGTGATGGGGCTGCTTTTGCAAAGCAATGGCAGGAAGGTAAGGGTGAGTGTGGCGGGATCCTTGCGGTGCAGCCTGGGACTGTGGGACTGCTGTACCCCGCTTTAACTCTGGAGACTGAGCAGTGTCTCACAATGCTTTGCTAGTGACAAGCACCAAACCCTTCCAGGTCCTGTTATCACTCAGTACAACAGCATGTGACTATGAAAGTTCTTGCCAAAATGGTTTAGAAAAAGGCTGGGATCTAATATCTCTTGTAGTTTTCTACACAGGGGGATGGGCATGTGACTAGCTCTATAGAATGAATAGTTGGTGAAGGCTCTTTGCTGCTCACCAACATGGCTAATATGTGTGCTATTCAAGAGATAAAATATCCCATTCACACTCTACAGCTTGCTAATACATAGAATTACATCAATTATTTTTCTCCTTCTCTTTTTTTCCATGATTGTTTTTCAGACAAAATCCAAGAGCAAAAGCTTGAGTTTACTGAATAACTATCCAGTCAAGGGGCCAAGCCCTGAAGCCCCTTTATGGGCTCTGACAGTGCCATGTGCAGCAGGAATGTTATTATTAGCACTTTGCAGGCAGTCTGGGAAGCAGAGGGACCATGCCAGGGGAACATTTTCGAATCACAGAGCTGAGACCTTGCCAGCTCTCTTTAAATCAGTGGAGTGGGGAGAGATTCAAGAGCTGTGTGAGATGAGCATGAGTTCATCTGCAAGCTCCATGAATGGAGCATATCTGCTCCATCACAACACTCTGGGGGTATGTCTACACTACGGGATTAATCCGAATTTAGATAATTCGAATTTGGGAAACAGGTTGTATAAATTCGATTGTGCGCGGCCACACTAAGCACATTAATTCGGTTTTTAACCACATTAATTCGGTGGTGTGCGGCCACACTAACCCTAATTCGAATTAACAAAATCGATTTTGGCGCTACTCCGCTCGTCGAGGTGGAGTACAGAAAACGATTTAAAGCACCCTTTAATTCGAACTAAATGGCTCTGTAGTGTGGACGGGTGAAGGGTTAATTCGAATTAACGCTGCTAAATCCGAATTAATCCCGTAGTGTAGACCAGGCCTGGATGGGGAGTGCAGAAGGACAGTGTTGCTAGAGCAGTGCCTGGGCTGTAATAGCTGAGACACCCCACACCACACCTCAGAGACAGGGGGGAAAAGGAGATCTATGGAAAATTGAGCACCCAGAGGAGATCCTTGGAAAGTTCTTCTCAGTGCCTGGGTTTACAAGGGAGCTCAGCATGTTGGGTACTGCACCCTTTTCAATCTCTGCCCACGTGTCCCTATGGCTGCTGCTAGGTTCTGACACTTTAGAAAATGGGCCTCAGTTGTTGGTGTTGAGCACCTAAAAATCTTATGCTGAATTCTACAGAAAACCTGGCCTTGAATATTTCTGTATCCCACCCCCATCCCCTAAGCTGTAATTCTGTCAGGTTTTATTAACATCCTCCTCTTTCCCATATGAATTTTTGGCAACTCTGGGCCAGATCATCCCCTACCATGGGGGGAAAACAGCATCTCGGAACTCCAGCAACCTTTCAATTGGGTGTTTCTGCTGCATCCTGTGGCCAAGGGGAGCGGTGTCTGAACTCTTAGAGGAAATGGGGACCAGCCTGGCCCGACTGCAGAGCCCTAGAGTACATCAGAAATAAAAAGGGACTGTGGATTCAATCCTGCTTTCATTGGCATTAACAGAAGTTTCTCATTAACTTCTTGGGGAGCAGGATCTTAGTCCACTATTTGTGTGTGTCTTTGTGTGTCTTAAGGACAAAAAAGAACTACACATTTAATCAATGAAAATTATTTCTTTCTTGTCATCATTTAGAAAGGCAAGAAGGGTTTCCTGAAGCAGGTAAGATTTCCTGTCCTCTTCCATTAACTATGATCAAATCTCTGTCACAGTGGCTGTGTCTGCTCTTGGAGATAGTTGGGTGATTCCCAGGTCATGTAGACATACTCATGCTAGCTCTTATCTAGCTGGGATGCTCAAAAAAGTTCTGTAGGTGGAGTAGCACAGGCAGTGGGTGCGGACGCATAGCCTAGTCTCCACAAGTACAAACCCACATGGACCCTCTGGATACATATTCACAGTGTCTAGCCCATGCCACCCTTGCTGCTGCCCATGCTACTTCAACTGTGTCCAAAGCTTCAGGTATGGATATAGCTCATCTGAAAGTGTGGCTGGCTCATTCTTGTGCAAGTTGCAAAAAGCTGCCACTGCAGGGAAATGTGAAACTTTAATTGTGTTTTGCTCAGTCAGCTCAGTTAATCCTCAGGGATTCAGAAATGTAGCCTGTGCTGTCAGGTTTTTGTCAGAAGATTTTGAAGTGTTACATTGCACACATGCATGGATTAGAGGGAGTGTAAGAAGTGGGAGGTAATCTGTGAAGTAGGAATGAGAGCAGCAGAGAAAGCAGGATATGGTCAAATACACCGTTAGATAAATATTAGACTAAAATATTTGGCCCACTGAACATGAACCATAATAAATACAGCTAAATCATGGTGTTCATGATGTTAGTAAGTCAGGTACCCAATTGTAAAGTCCATTTTCACATTCTAAAGAGAAAAACTGCAAGTGGTGACTGATAAAGTTTATTCTTTTGTAGAGCAACTGCAGAGAGAAATTGGTGAGTTTGCATGGATTTCTAAGCAGTATCACCCTGTTTTTATTTCCCGGAAGTATGATGTATATATCCTGTATTTGTAAACCTCAGTACCACTCCCAAAATTATCCATTATACATCAGCAGGCTCTAAACTGTCAGTTCTGTGAGGTACCTTTGTTTGCTTATGTAAACCCATTGAAACTGATGTGGCAAATACATAGTTTATTCAATCTGTAGCCTTGGACTCAAAGGCTTATACCTCCCTAAAATCAAAGTAGGAACATAATAAAGACTTGCTTCCCATTGAACATAGAGTCCAATCGTATGTCTCTGCTCTAACATTCAAAGCTTCCCATAGGATGTGCCCTGTTAACTGTGAGTTGCTTCTCTCCTTGTGACCACAACCCCCACTGACACCTACATTCCACTTGTGAGACAGAATAGGAACCTGTATGGGAGCTGGACTCGGACTACAGAACTCAAACCTGCACAAAATCAGAATGGCCCCACCTCTGAGGATCCATGCAAAACCCAGCTCTTAGATGCTGCTTTTCCCAATAGCTTCCCAAACCTGCATATTTAGTGTGACATATCTCACAATGTCATGAAAGATTTAGCAGGAAAATAAAGTACATTTTCCCCAGTTTGAAAAATAACTATTTTGATGTCATTGCAACATTTCTTGTTCAGAAGCCCGGCCTAACCAAATCAGGAAGTTTGCACCCTCTTTGTATTAGTTACAGTCAGATGGATGAGGAAAATGTTACCCCTTCATGGAACATATGCAGTCCCTGTGCCTCTTTCACAGAACAAACCCAAGGAGACATTGTTAAGGTTCCATTCAATTATATAATCATGTGGGGGCAGCAAAAGAGGCCAACAGAGGATCATTGAGTGTCATTCACCACTTTTACTGATGAGTTATTTTTTTTTAAAGAAAGAATAGAAGCTTGTCTTTCTACTATCTAGGGAGATGGGCATGGGACTAGCCAACAGATTGAATAGCTAGTGAAGGCTCTGTGCCCCTCAGTAATCATTGTCAATATTCATGCTACTCAAGAAAGAAAGGATCTCATTCACCCTCTTCAATTTATAACTCAATGGACAGACACTGAACTGTTATCTTCTCCTCCCATTTTTCTTTTGCAGAGGAACTCCAGGGAGTACAGGTGAGTGTGCCTAGTTTACCGTATAGTTATAGTCCAAAGATGATCAAACCCTGTGGCCCCTGCATGGTTTGCAAGAGCCCCAGCTACAGAAGGGATGCTCTCATTGCACAGCCCATGGACCTGGGAAGGGGAGGGTGTGTGCAGGTGACTGGAATCATGATATGTCATGGAGCTAAGACCTCACCAGCACTTTGCAAAGAAAGTCAGAGGGGGAGAGGTTCAAGGACAGTTGGGCATGTGAGCAAAAACATTCACATGTCCAGGAACTGAACATATCCACTGAATAAAAAAACTCTGGATGGGGAGTGCTGCAGGAGAGAGTTTCTAGTGCTGTGCCCAGGCTTGTAGTAGCTGAGGCCATGCAGACACTCCACCACATGCCTCAGGGATAGAAGGAGAATAGTCTTCCCCAATCAACTTCCATAAAACTGGGAGATCACGTCCTCTGGAGAGGACCCAGAGGAGGCTCTTTGACAATCCCCCTGCAAGGGAAGTGGTGATGGCCACACAGGAATGTTTGCTAGAGCAAGAAATAGAACCTAGCTATTCTGGTCCAGTGTATTCACTACTAGACCAAGGTGTTGGCAGAAACTTTGCATGAGACTGTTCTATTTTGAAAAAAGAGGGGGGGATGGAAAGAAAAGAAACAAAACAATTTCAGTAGAGTCAAATCTCTATTTCCTCTGTATTAAAATGGAACATTCTAATTTTTACTTTCAAAATGACTTTTCCTGTATTTTTTCTGACCTTGACCCTAGTCCTCTTTCACAGAACAATTCCAAGGAGACATTGTTAAGGTTTCATTCCGTTACCCAGTCATGTGGGGATCGCATAGGTGTTTAAAAAAAGCAAAATGAAACAAAAAATGTAGCATTACTGAATCCAAGACTTGACCATTCATTCAATGATTTCAGTGGGAAGACTTCCATTAGGTATCCTGGGAGCAAGATTGTGCCCTTAATTTGATAACAATAAAGTGCATATATTGAAATGTGTCTTGTTCATTTTTCATTGCAGCCAAACTCAAGGAGGAAAAGGGTAAGTTGTCTTTGACGTCTGCATTTTGGAGGGGGAACAGTCAGTCATTTCCCATCCAGGGAAGTGTGGGAGGCAGGATTTCATTAACTGCTGAGGTTCAGCATCTTTTGCAATGAGCGGAAAGTGAGTGAGTTTTGTAATTTGAACTGAGGTGAGGTGAGACAATTGTCTACATCTTATGTGTCTGTTTAAAAAAATGTTTGGGGGGGGGAAGAAAAACAAAGCATTTCAGTAAGGTCAAAACTTTCCTTTTTTTGACTGCATTGAAATGGAAATTTTTGTTTTTTTTTATTTCAACATTTTATTCATATTGAAAATTTAAAAATGAGAACAAAATGTTTCAATTTTATCAAAACAGAATGTTCTGGTAGACCTGAGGAAATTTCAAAAATTTTTGTTTTCATTCTTTTCAGAAGAAAAAAAACTAATTTTACAATAATGGAATTTCCCATGAAATGGAAATTCTGGTTTCTGCCCAGCTCTAACTAAATCATGTTCTCAGCCTCTCTCTTATATGGCCAGTTTTTATATCTGTACCTCAGTGTGTGATATCTGTTTCCATAACTCTAACTTTCCATTGAAATCAATACGAATTTTAAGTGAACTGTCATTACGAGGCCTTATGAATGAAATCTGGTCCAACACTTGTTCATTTATATTAGATTAAGCTGGGTCAGAACATTTTTCTACTTACTCTGATTTCTCTGTTATTTATTCTGTGCTCATCTTCATGCATTATGAACACATTGTAATTTCTAATAGTAAACATTTCAAAGTTGCTTTGTCTTTCTCCCTAGCTATGACATCTTGCCTATTTGGTTATTAGTTTTGGATGGATGGTTTGGTTTTCCTTTTTTAACTGAGGAAATACACAGGTCAGAGCAATGGTTCATATATTTCAGTCTGAAGATGATGGGCTCCAGAGTGGTATTTTCAATAAACTGACACTCTGGACTCAACCTTGCTCCCATTGAAGTCAAAAGGTGCTTGGAATGAGCTTCAGTGCTTGTGGACTCCGACTGGCTCTAATCAGCATCTTTCTGCTTTTGCAATGAGAGGAAGATGGGTAAGTTTTGCAGTTGAGATTCAGAGCTGTAGAGTATTTTCCACTGGCAGGTGGCCTCTCAAATGCTATAGCATGGAAACTGGTGCAGTTTCTTTTGTGACAAGTATCAGAGGGGTAGCCGTGTTAGTCTGGATCACGAAAGCTTATGCTCCAATACATCTGTTAGTCTTTAAGGTGCCAGAGGACTCTTTGTTGCTTTCTTTTGTGAAACATTTTCAGACCCTCTCCCTCCTATGAGTGTTTTATAGGGTCTGCTGTTCCAGAACCAAAGTGTGCATGTGTGTGGAGGGGGCGGGGGGTTGTGTCCCCTCCCCCCATATGGAAGGAGGTATAAACATGTTTTCTGTTCTGTTGCCCCTTTTCTTGGTACTCAAAGCTCCTTCTTCAGATCCATGGAACTGTATGTAAAGAAAGAAAGAGCCGGGGGCTGGGCTGGGTATGTGTGAGGATTATGCACCTTTATCCCCTTCACCCCAAGAGAGAGTCTCCATAAAACACAATCCTGTTCACAGACTCTTTAATTTTTTAACTATTAGTTCTGTTTGGGGTGGTTGCAGATGTGTATTCCTCTCAGGTGTGTTTGTGCCAAGCCCACTGGCACTGGAAATTTTCCCCCTAGCAGTACCTGTCAGGGCAGTGCATGTGCGCAACACCTCCTTTTGGCCTCTCAGGAGGCTATATAAGGGCAGCACTGTCCCAACCCCATAAGTTCCTTCCTAGTGCCACTGGCCTTAGCTGGAGCTCCCTATGAGCATTCTCTCCTCACATTGTTTCTCTGCATCACGCTGTGTCGCTGAGTTTTCACTTTGTAAACAGTTTTTTTAATAGTTGTCCGAGGTAGAACCTACAGTCTAATTTAGATTTAGCGTAGTTTTTATAGTTATCTGTTTTTAGTGGTTTGTGGTGCCCAACAACAAGGGTTATGCACTTTTCTCCAGCAGGAGCGCCGCCAGGGCGGCGGAAGGTCCTGCCCCAAAATGCCGTCCCCCCCACAGAGGTCGCCTAATGGGTTGCACCAGGCTTCAGTGTTGCCCGTCATGTGGGGTCTCTATCCCCAACTGTGACACACACACTCGCTGTTTGCTCTGCCCAGGAGTGAGTCACATTACACAGAGTTGCTCTTTTAAAAAGAGAACACAGATCACAAGGAGACCTTATCTGAAGCAGCAGTTGGTGGAGCGAGCCATGAGGCCTGTGCTGGCATCAGGACCCTCCACAGCCTCTGGGTCTAACCACCCTCAGCTGCCTTCCACCTCTGAAGTGGCAGATGACAGACCCTGGGACTCTGATTCTCCCTCAAAAAGGGAGGTTGTTCTATGTCTCAGGAACCACCTGGAAAGAGGACTCTCAAGACAGATTGGGGAAAGGGGGGATTCATCATCTCCATCCTCAAAGACAGCCTCGAGATGACTGCATGGTACCCAAGGTGGTAACCAGGTACCCAGGGTTGTATCGGGCAGTTGGCCTGTCGCCCTGGTACTGGGGTGTAAGTTTTATGGTATCATACTGTTGACTCTGGATCCATCTGGGGAACGGCTGTTGAATCCAGTACCTACAGACACAGGTGTGGCACTGCCTCTTTTGGTGCCTTCAACCCTGCAGGTCCACATGGCAGCAATGGACTTGCTTTGTTTGTCCATGCCAACCTCACCACTACCTCAGGAGTCAGCGGGGCTATCGATACCATCTGCTATTCCAGGCCCTTCAACTTCTTCAATTAAGTCCAATGTGGATGCAATCAACATTCTTGGTACCGGTGATTCAACAGACACTAACTTCAGCACAGAGATAGGGAGAGGACAGTCCCCATCCCCCCCACTCAAAAAATAGGGCACCCATATTCTCTGCAGAGCATCCAAGATTCCTCTCCTTCTATGTGGAAGAAGGGCTCAGATAGCTCTGCAGAGCTGCAGTTCCT
>NW_020693430.1:33221-56735 GCF_002925995.2 Terrapene triunguis
GTACCTTTCTATTTCCTCAGGAACACCCTCTAAAAACTGCTCCATTTGCATTAGGAAGGGCAACTCTTCCGTAGATTTAACATTTGCTCCTGATATCCAGGCATCCCAATTTTTCCCAATGTGGTAGGCATGTCGGGTAAATGACACATCGGGTTTCCACCTTAGGGCTCTGAACTGCCGACGGGCATGCTCAGGTGTTAGCCCCATTCTGAGTCTGGCCTTGTTTTTAAAAAGTTCATAACTGTTCATGTGTTCCTTAGGCATTTCAGCCGCCACCTCTGCTAAGGGTCCACTGAACTGCGGCCTCAGCTCTACCATGTACTGGTTTGGAGTGATGCTGTATCGAAGGCAGGCCCTTTCAAAATTTTCTAAGAAGGCCTCAGTATCATCGCCTGCCTTGTAGGTGGAGAATTTCCTGGGATGGGAAGTGGTACCTGGAGAGGAGTTGCTAGGATGCTCTGATGCATCCTGCCTAGCCCTTGCTACTTCCAGTTCATGCTTCCTTTCCTTTTCTCTCGCCTCCTCTTTGGCTTTCTCCAGCTCCATAGTTCTCTTGTGGGCCTCCTCTTTGGCTTTTTCTTCTTTTGTAGTCATTTTCCTGTTTTCTTGTGCTGGGTCACACCCTTCTGCAGTTGACAAACTGGGATGTACTCAGCTCTGGCTGCTGCTGAGTTAACAGAGACTTTCTAACTAGCTACTCACGAGGATGTAAAAAGAAAAAAAAAAACAATTCAGCTTGTAAATTCCTTTTACCAGTCAAAGTTTGCTCACTTTGAACCCTTCTCTTAACAAAGGCTCTTGTTAAAAAAATTTAACACCTCTGCCTTCAGGCAAGGAGAGATAAGATATGCATCTACCTTCAGCTCTGCTTTCCAAGCAGCTAGAAGGAAAAAAAAAATCTTACTGGCTTTTGGGTTTAACACGATCCCACCACTGACACCATGTCAAGGCTGTATCCCCACTTTGAACTTTAGGGTACAAGTGTGGGGGCCTGCATGAGGACTTCTAAGCTTAACTACCAGTTTAGTTCTGGTCCGCTGCCACCATTCCCTTCCCTGGGAAGCTTTAAGAAACTTTTCACCAATTCCCTAGTGAATACAGATCCAAACTCCTTGGATCTTAAACAAGGAGAAATTGACCCTTCCCCCCTCCTTCCTTTCACCAACTCCTGGTGAATACAGATCCAACCCCCCCTTGGATCTTAAAACAAGGAGAAATTGACGCAACTGATCCTTCTACTGTGAAAAATAGCTCCCAAGAAAAAATAAGATAAAATGTTATGAACACATTTCCCCACTAATTTTGAACTTATTAATTGTTTAGTCATTTAAAACCTTTTTTCTATGTTTAGCGATTAGGTGAATTAGGTTCCTAATTAGACACCAGTGATCTGCTAACAAAACGCTGATTAGCCTATTACACTTTACCTGCTTCCTCTGCACAGTGAATTATAACAATCAGTTTGAATTCATTTGCCTATAAAAGCTGTGGGTCAATATGTCCTGGCTGCTGTGGTAAAGCAAAGCAGCCATAAACCCTTCATTTTAATTGTGTTTTTCCTGATTTAGATCCATGGAAGTCAAGGCAGACTAAGACCCATAATTTTTAGAGTGATAGCCCCAGATCCTGAGCTGGGGGCAAGGAGTGATGTGTGTGACTCAGGAAGGGGACTTGCCAAGGAGCTATTAAGCCACCTATGTGACCCCCCATCCTGGGGTCATCTCAATGCAATTTAGAGCAGTGTGGGGGCTGCTGTAAGTTGTGCAGGCTGCTATTAGCTCAAAGAGGCCATATCAGTAATTGGGAATTGCCAGGGCATAAGACAGCCCCAGTCTCTCCCTGTCTCTAGTCATGGCCCCTGCATGTGAGGTCTAACCTTACTGTTACTCCATCTACAGAAATGGACCTTCAGCTTTAGCATGTTCCCCTGTAGCTCTAGGGATAACACATGATGTGTCCTGCCTAACTGCACAGACTATAACCCTGTCAGGGGTTTGCAGTGGCAGCAGCACTGATTTCAGTCACAAGAGGAAATATTGTGCATATATAAGGCTATGTCTACTTTTTCTGAGGTGTGTAGAGTACATACACTACACAGCCACCCCCAGCATGGATGTAAATAGCAGTGTAGACATTAGGCACTGCTTAGATGAGTAGAGTAAGGACAGACTCTTAGGGTATATACCTTACATGGCTCTCTACATGCCAAAGCACTGCATCACACATCTACCCAGCTATTTTTAGAGTGTAGTGTCTCCTTGCCACAGGGAACGGCTCTGGCTGCATGGAAAGCTTCGGGCAGGGAAAGCAGCAGGAAAAAGCTCCATGAGTCCCCTCCGTCGGAACCTTTCACTGTCATGTGTAGCTACACACAACAGTGTGGACTGTAGCCTAGTCTATATATTATGTACTAATTATATTGAATACTTAAGAATTCTGAGTTATCACTTTGAGGGTTGACAGCTTCTTTTCCCTAGATCACGCCCAGTTTTATTAAAATTGCTATATAGCTGGGGACCCCAATGTGCACAGTTGCAACATACACACTGTAGGACCTTCTATATTTACAATAATTTGTTAATAGATTTAGCAAAGTCAAGAACATTCTAACTCAGTAGGTTGGATCAAGATAATACATAATGTACATCTGAGCATCCATATACACACACACACCATCCTTTGCAGAACAACCTGGAATGTTAGTTGTTCTTTCTCTTATCACCACCACCTTCCTCATCATCACCAGTGGCCATCATCCTGGCATCTACTAGGGGCTACATCTCTCTCTCCTCCCACACACAAGCTGAGATACAGCTTTTATAATATTCATTCATCTGACGAAGTGGGTATTCACCCATGAAAGCTTATGCTCCAATACGTCTGTTAGTCTATAAGGTGCCACGGGACTCTGTCGCTTTTATAATATCTTACACTGATGCCACTATGTGTAATACATAATCAGTAGAGGTCTCATCCCTCTTTTTTATTTGTATTTCCTCACCGCACTAATGTTGGGGTGCCCTTCTCCTATAGGTTAATATATAGATGATCCTAACTTATTATCATACATGTCAGTTCATTGCCATGATGCTCTTGTGGTCATACACCTGCGGATGTTAGCTCATGTCTGTGATGGGTTGGGTCACAGAGACCCCCTTGGGACTGCCACCTGATGTGCCAAGACTACCTCTGAGCCTATTTTCCCTGCCAGCTTGGGACTTCAGTACCCTGTCTTGTTGAGCCAGACAAGCTAGCCTGATACAAACACAGACCCAGGTCTGAACCACATCCCCCACAAGCTGCAGACTTAACTGAAAACAGCATAAGAAGTGCTCCTGTCTCTAGAACCCAGATACCCCATTCCCAATGGGGTCCAAACCCCAAATAAATCCGTTTTACTCTGTAGAAAGCTTATACAGGATAAACTCATAAATTGTCCACCCTCTATAACACTGATAGAGAGATATGCACAGCTGTTTGCTCTCCCAGGAATTAATTACTTGCTCTGGGATAATTAATAAGTAAAAAGTGATTTTATTAAATATAAAGAGTAGGATTTAAGTGGTTTTAAGTAATAACAGACAGAACAAAGTAAGTTACCAAGCAAAATAAAATAAAACACACAAGTCTAAGCCTAATACATTAAGAAACTGATTACAGATAAAATCTCACCCTCAGAGATGTTCCAATAAGCTTCTTTCACAGACTAGACTCCTTTCAAGTCTGGGCCCAATCCTTTCCCCGGTACAATCCTTGTTCCAGCTCAGGTGGTAACTAGAGGATTTCTCATGACCGCAGCCCCCTTTGTTCTGTTTCACCCCCTTATATAGCTTTGGCACAAGGCAGGAATCTTTTGTCTCTTTGGCTCAGCACCCCTCCTTATAAATGGAAAAGCCCCAGGTTTAAGATGGATTCCAGTACCAGGTGACATGGTCACATGTCCTGTGAGATCCCAAACCTTCACTCTTCCTGGCCTGACTCACAGGAAGGCTTGCAAGTAAGCAGAGCCATCTACAGTCAACTGTCCTGGTTAATGGGAGCCATCCAGATTCAAAACCACCATTAATGGCCCACACTTTGCATAATTATAATAGGACCTCAGAGTTATATTTCATATTGCTAGTTTCAGATACAAGAATGATACATTTATACAAATAGGGTGACCACACTCAGTAGATTATAAGCTTTGTAATGATACCTTACAAGAGACCTTTTGCATGAAGCATATTCCAGTTACATTATATTCACACTCATTAACATATTTTCATAAAATCATACGGAGTGCACCGTCACATCAATTTGTTGCCATGGCGCTCTTGTGGTCATATATCTGAGGCTGTTAGCTCATGTCATTATGGACAAAATTCCCCCTCACACTCTATTACCAATTCCCCAAAACTTAACGGTGACAGTTAGGTCATTTACCTGTGCCAAAGGTCATAGGCTTCAAAATTTATGCTGACTGCTGAAGCCAATGTATTACAGGCTATAGGCCTGTAGGATCCTTGCATTACTACTGAATATAATAAAGGCAGAGTATAATGAAGGCAAGTCAGTAAATATAATAATGGCAAGGTAGCACTATGGGCTACAAGTCCCCTCCTCCCCCTGCCCTTGATAGGGTGATTCCTTCTTTGATCTCGATGTCTCAAACAGTATCTCCTTTCCACACATCCCTCCCTCTGATCAACGCCCCATTGGAGTTAATTGGTCAGAGCCCCAGTTGGTGTAAATTGGCCCCATTCCCACCCTCTGTGCCCATCCCATTGACTATCCATTGTTATCATGAGTGACTATGAATTGCCACTATGACAAAGGTTTTTAGGGCCCAGTGCTATCTGTGTTACACATTTGAGTAACTCTATTGTTATCCAAAGATCCGGTGAGTTTTGGCACCCACAAACTTAAAGGGAAATTTCATGGCTAAATCCATTTTCCTGTGGAATCTTTTGAAATCGTCTCCAGCCCTTTAACACACATCTGTTTTTCTCTTAGTAGGAGGGCTCAGCTCACATTAACATTATTTATTTATTTTACTCATTTTTCT
The DNA here is from genome assembly GCF_002925995.2 of Terrapene triunguis. NCBI lineage: Eukaryota > Metazoa > Chordata > Testudines > Emydidae > Terrapene > Terrapene triunguis. Next base: position 38,269 of record NW_020693430.1, read on the forward strand.
CAAAATCCCCTATCTAAAAACTCTAACTGGCCAGGGCTGCATGTGTCCTTCCTCTTGCATATATTGATTGTCTTACTCTTGTTCTGGGCAGCTGTGGTGCATGTTGCTAAGATATTTAATATTTTTACTTTTCTTTACTATATTCTTCCTTTTCTTTTCCTGCTTTGATATTTATCTGTTTGTTTATTTCAGAGAGCGTTAAAGAGTCTCTTGTTATTGATTAAATGAACATTTTTATTCCTCCCTCCAGTTAACATTACTCTGGATTCTGATGGTAAATAACCCAAACTCTCATTCAAGGATAAATATAGAGTCATGACTACGATAGAAAAGAAATCCTTGTGGACTGGTGCCTGGAGTGAGTCACAGTTGAGAATGCTACCTTCAGGACAGACTGATAAAAAACAGGACAGACACACTGCAAACTGGTGGTTATTTTAACATTAGAATTCACCCAGTCAGTAACAAAACAAACCCCTGTATAACCACACTGGTCAACAAGAAGCTAAAAACAGAATCCTCTTAGGCAATCCAGCCCTTATCACCACCCAGACATCTGGTCTTTATGATGAGAAGTTACTGAAAACCAGATTCATCATATATATAAAGTTCTTCCAATCCCAAAGGATCAGCCGATTCCCCAGGTCAATATAAAACTCAGATCTTACCCAAAGACCACACTTGTAGCCAATCTTTTAGAAACTAAAACCTAAAGGTTTACTTATATAAAAAGAAAAGAAGAGAGTTATTAAATAGTTAAGGAATCATATACATTACAATTGATTTTCAGAATTTGCAGGTATGGGTAATAGCAATGATGTTAAATCTGTTAGTTTGTAAAAGGTCTCTCTGGTTCACCCAAGCAGGTTGAAGGGTCATTCAGTCCTTTGTTCAAAGCTCCCTTAGAAAATCACAGTCTATAGATGAGAAGCAGGAAAGAAGACAACAAAGTGATGTTGCAACTTATAATTTATAGTTTAGTTCCTGTGTATGGAAAATCACTGGCAAAAGATAGAGACTGAGATTACAGGTCCTCATCACATGTGCTTTATTGAATCACAGGGGCAGCCTTTGTCTCCACACTGTCTCACACATCCTTGGGAAGGGCTCATTGAAGAGTTAATTCCCCTTAATGGCCCATCATCACATATATGGCCCATCAACCCGTGTTGGCTATTCTAAATGTCAATTTGTCTGGTAGGAGTTATCAAAGAATATAATAAATGATATATGATAATAAATTTGAAATATAGACAAACATCAAAGTTGCATAATTTCATGCACAAAGAGGGTGCATGTATATCAGCATGATAATCATACTTTGAAGAGGATAACTTTTCAAATGAGATCTTACATGACATACTTTGTACAAGATTTGTTGCAATTGTATAACAGTGGTAGTAACAAAGATATAACTGGCCATCTTCTGTTTCATACAGAATCACACAACCCTGCAAAAATTTTATAGTGGTGGCAAATGAAGGATTTCCAGAAAAGAAACAACACTGGGAGGTGGAGGCGGGACAAACCAAAGTGGGAGCTGGGGTGCTGATTGAGGATGAGAAGGTGAAACTGAAAAAAAGAGAAGACAGAGAAACTTCCTGTCAAGGGTAATTCCCCACTCTGGTACTTCGAGTGCAGATGGTGGGGGCCCGCAAGGATTCTAAAAATCAATACTGGCCACACCAGACTTGTATTAAACTCCCAAGGTTACAGCTTTTCTCTGACCTTGGATTGGTAGATGCTGCCACCACCCAAGTGCAGAACTCCTTTGAGAGCCCAGGAAGGCATACTTGGGAATTCCTTTCTGTGGGGTACCCTCAAGCCCTTTCACACTTCCCCCCCCCCGAAAGATCTGAGAAAAAAAAACCAAAGGAAATCAGCTGTTGCCCCCAACTAATGGAACAACATGTGCAGAAACCTCTTAAAACACAAAAATCCAATTCTGTTCTTAAAAAAGGTAAATTTTATTAATTAAAAAAAAGGAAGGAAAATGCAGGAAACTCACGCTATTGCTAGATTTAAAAAGAGCAATTACAAGGATTAAGCATCAAGAATAAGGTTGAGGTTCAGCTTAAAGGTTGCAAGCAAAAGAAAGCACCAGGGGTTAGCCTAGAGGAATCCACAAACCATAAAGAAATAAAAGGGATAAACTTAATTGTGTCTTCCTAGACATTTCCTGATCTACTTACATATCTGTGGTTTTAAATTAGTAGTTTCTAGGTATGATCCTGATTATTTTTTCATACCTGGCCCAAGCTTCTTACAACATAGCTCTGCCCTGTCCGCCTCTCCCTGGGAGAATAATAACAGAAAGAGAAAAGGGGAGTTGTTTCTATTTTAAGAAGTTCTAGCCTTCCCATTGGCTCTTTTGGCCAGGTGTCAACTCATTTATTTTTACCTTTGCATAGCAGTGAGCCTTTTTAACCTTTTACAGGTAGAGCAATTAGAGAACAGCTACTAAGAGAGATTTTAGATCTACTGGCTGGCTCTGTGTCCATAAAAGGGAGCTACCCCCACCCCTTCATTTATCACATCTCCCAAAGACGGATACTGCAACTTGAGACCATTACTCCTTCTGCCATCTGCTACCAATGAGAAGAGTCTAGACCCATCCTCTTTGGAACCCCATTTCAGGTAGTTGAAAGCAGCTATCAAATTCCCCCTCATTCTTCTCTTCTGCAGAATAAACAATCCCAGTTCCCTCAGCCTCTCCTCATAAGTCATGTGCTCCAGCCCCCTAATCATTTTTGTTGCCCTCCACTGGACTCTTTCCAATTTTTCCACATCCTTCTTGTAGTCTGGGGCCCAAAACTGGACACAGGACTCCAGATGAGGCTTCACCAATGCCGGATAGATGGGAATGGTCACGTCCCTCATTCTGCTGGTAATGCTCCTACTTATACAGCCCAAAATGACGTTAGCCTTCTAGGCAACAAGGGCACACTGTTAACTTATATCCAGTTTCTCGTCCACTGTAACCCCAGGTCCTTTTCTGCAGCACTGCTGCCGAGCCACTCGGTCCCTAGTCTGTCGCAGTGCATGGGATTCTTCCATTCTAAGTAGAGGACACTGCACTTGTCCTTGTTGAACCTCATTAGACTTCTTTTGGCCTAATCTTCTAATTTGTCTAGGTCCCTCTGTATCCTATCCCCACCCTCCAGCGTATCTACAGCTCCTCCCAGTTTAACATCATCTGCAAACTTGCTGAGAGTGCAATCCACTCCATCTTCCAGATCATTAATGAAGATATTGAACAAACCCAGCCCCAGGACCGACCCTTCAGGCACTCCGCGTGATACTGGCTGCCAACTAGACATGGAGCCATTGATCACTACTCGTTGAGCCTGACGATCTAGCAAGCTTTCTATCCACCCTATAGTCCATTCATCCAGCCCATACTTCTTTAACTTGCTGGCAGAAATACTGTGGGAGACTGTATCAAAAGTTTTGCTAAAGTCAAGGAATAACACATCCACTGCTTTCCCCTCATCCACAGAGGGAGTTATCTTATCATATAAGGCAATTAGGTTAGTCAGGCATGATTTGCCCTTGCTGAATCCATGCTGACTGTTCCTGATCACTTTCCTTTCCTCGAAGTGCTTCAAAATTGATTCCTTGCAGACTTGCTCCATGATTTTTCCAGGGACTGAAGTGAGGCTGACCGGCCTGTAGTTCCCTGGATCCTCCTTCTTCCCTTTTTTTTTTTTTTTAAAGATGGGCACTGTATTAGCATTTTTGCAGTCATCCGGGACCTCCCCCGATCGCCAGGAGTTTTCAAAGATAATGGCCAACGGCTCTGCAATCACATCTGCCAACTCCTTTAGCACCCTCGGATGCAGCGCATCCGGCCCCATGGACTTGTGCTTGTCCAGCTTTTCTAAATAGTCCTGAGCCACTTCTTTCTCCACAGAGGGCTGGTCACCTCCTCCTCATACTGTGCTGCCCAGTGCAGTAGTTTGGGAGCTGACCTTGTTTGTGAAGACAGAGGCAAAAAAAGTATTGATTACATTAGCTTTTTCCATATCCTCTGTCACTAGGTTGCCTCCCTCATTCAATAAGGGGCACACCCTTTCCTTGACTTTCTTCTTGTTCCTAACATACCTAAAGAAACCTTCTTGTTACTCTTAACATCTCTTGCTAGCTGCAACTTCAAGTGTGATTTGGCCTTCGTGATTTCACTCCAGCATGCCTGAGCAATATTTTTATACTCCTCCCTGGTCATTTGTTCAATCTTCCATTTCTTGAAAGCTTCTTTTTTGTGTTTAAGATCAGCAAGGATTTCACTGTTAAGCCAAGGTAGTCACCTGCCATATATACTATTCTTTCAACACATCAGGATGGTTTGTTCCTGAAACCTCAATAAGGACTCTTTAAAATAGAGCCAGCTCTCTTGGACTCCTTTCCCCTTCATGTTATTCTCCCAGGGGATCCTGTCCAGTTTCCTGAGGGAATCAAAGTCTGCTTTTCTGAGGTCCAGGGTCCATATTCTGCTGCTCTCCTTTCTTCCTTGTTTCAGAATGGGGGAGGGATAGCTCAGTGGTTTGAGCATTGGCCTACTAAACCCAGGGTTGTGAGCTCAATCTTTGAGGGGGCCATTTAGGGATCTGGGGCAAAAATCTGTCTGGGGATTGGTCCTGCTTTGAGCAGGGGTTTGGACTAGATGACCTTCTGAGGTCCCTTCTAACCCTGATATTCTGTGATTGAAGTCCCCAATGAGAACCAGGGCCTGTGATCTAGTAACTTCAGTTAGCTGCCAGAAGAAAGCCTCGTCCCCTTGGTCTGGTGATCTATAGCAGACTCCCACAATGACATCACCCTTGTTGCTTACACTTCTAAACTTAATCCAGAGACTCTTAGGTTTTTCTGTACTTTAATATTGGAGCTCTGAGCAGTCATACTGCCCTCTTACATACAATGCATCTGCCCTGCCTGTCCTTCCTGAACAGTTTATATCCATCCAGGACAGTACTCCAATCATGTGAGTTATCCCATCAAGTCTCTGTTATTCCAGTCACATCATAATTCCTTGACTGTGCCAGGACTTCCAGTTCTTCCTGCTTGTTCCCCAGGCTTCTTGCATTTGTGTATTGGCACTTAAGATAACTCGCTGATCATCCTGCTTTCTCAGTATGAGGCAGTAGTCCTCCCCTCTTGTGCTCTCCTTCTCATGATTCCTCCTGGTATCCCACTTCCCCACTTACCTCAGGGCTTTGGTCTCCTTCCCCCAGTGAACCTAGTTTAAAGCCCTCCTCACTAGGTTAGCCAGCCTGCTTGTGAAAATGCTCTTCCCTCTCTTCATTAGGTGGAGCCCGTCTCTGCCTAGCAATCCTTCTTTTTGGAACACCATCCCATGGTCCTCTTCACATGGGGTAGAGGTGGACCGGGTGATAAACTCATATACTTGCCAGATTTGATCAGAGTAGGACAATACTGCTCTGGTGTCCTAGTCTCAGAGGCTGGTGTGAGCCTTCATGAGACTGTACCTAGGTGTGTCCCTACTTGTATGAATGCTGGTGAAAGTTCAAGTTTGAAGGGCTTTGCAACTTGTCATAGCAGCACACTGTGAGAGGAAGCCCAGGCTGGTGGGTCAAAGGGCTCAGTGGTACCGCAGTTCCAGGTAGCACCCTGGGGGGAACCCATCACAAATATACTTTTGCAAATTATGATTTTTAAACTTTTCAACTCAGCCTAATCAAAATGGGGTTTTGCTGGAAATCAACAGAAAGTATTTAGAAGAAGATAATACCTAGCTCTTATATCAGGCATTTCAACAGTAGATCTCAAAATATTTTACAAAGGAGGGCTGTATCTGTGACACTCTGTATCTCAGAGGAACACCCTGCACCCCCATGTTCATCCTTATAATATGATTGTGTGGTATCCAATGCAAAGTTTGTCATGTCGGGTGTCTTCAGAAGGCTCATGATGCACTGAGCATGGTTGTTATAGTGATGTTATAGTAGCAGGCATAACTGGACTCTGCAAGATGGAGGTTCCTAGGGTTGTGCCTGGGACCGGAGATATTGGATAGTGTCATTCGGTTGCACAATCCAAGGAGCAGCTTACATGCTTGAGGCTGTGCAGGAACAACCCAGGAGTGGGGGTTCTCACAGCAGAGCAGGGTAAGGCTGGCTCCCAGAGTAGAGGATTGGAGTGACCTAGCAGATCACCAGTCCAGATAACACCATGGGAATGTCACAGTGGCACAGTGCTCAGGGTGTATGTACAGCTTGTTATTCCAAGTGGAGTTCACACTTTAAGCACTGAAACTTGCTATTTTAAGTGAGTCTTAAGTGCAGTGGCTAAGAACAGTCAAGAGGAGGTCATCATTTTGTTATTTTCTCTTTGCTTATTTTGGGAAAGGGAAGTAGGAACAGAAAAGCAGGAAAATTAGTGAAAGCAGTGAAGTGATTGTGAAGTTGGAGCTTTTTAGGCTGCAGTCTGCAGAAAAGGAGAAGGAGCACCAGAGATTATTGCAACTGAAAGAACTGGAGACAATAGAAAAAGAGAGAGAGAGAGAAGAAAGAGAGAGAGAGAGAGAAAACACCACCTGGACCTGATAGAGAAGCAGAACGAGAGGTCCCCACCCCAACGACTCCCATCACACCAAAAATCCACAAGTGGGAACACTTATGTCCTGCCTAGAGTGAGGAGGATGATATTGCTGAATATCTGACCACCTTTGAAAGGCTGTGTGTAATACATGAATCATAGAATCATAGAATATCAGGGTTGGAAGGTACCTCAGGAGGTCATCTAGTCCAACACCCTGCTCAAAGCAGGACCAACCCCAACTAAATCATACCAGCCAAGGCTTTGTCAAGCTTGACCTTAAAAACTTCTAAGGAAGGAGATTCCACCACCTCCCTAGGTAACCCATTCCAGTGCTTCACCACCCTCCTAGTGAAACAGTTTTTCCTAATATCCAACCTAAACCTCCGTGTGACAGGTTGTGACTCACCACCGGGCGCCTCCTGCTGGTCGTCTCGGGGAATAGGTTCGATCCAGTAGAGTGCCCCCTTCTGGTGGTGTCCCGTCTGTTGTCCTGCCTTTGGTTGGCGTGTGGACCTGCGTTGCTCCCGACGCACGGTGTCCTCTTCTGGAACACTGCCCTCTGACAGTGTCCCTTTGTCCATTCACACCCCCTTCCGGGGGCTGGGTGATCAACAGTCCTACACCTCCAAGTCCGATCCCTACAGCCCGGGATCTGGTGTAGTTTCTGCTGGCCGCTCCCTGCGGCCTATGGCTGGGTGTACTGCCAAGGGGAAAAAGGGGGGAACCCAGGCCCGCCCACTACTCTGAGTCCCGGTCCAGAGGCCCTCTAGCGACAGCCTCGCTGTCCTCCTTCTCTGTCCTCATCTGTCTGTTCCTCTGGACTGCTTCCCCAATGGCCCTTCTCATCCGGTAGGCCCTTTCCTTCAAGGCCTGCCGCCGGGCAGGCTATGGAGTAGGGCCTTCTCCCACTCTCCAAGGCTGGCCTGCACTGCGCTGTCCATGGTGCTGGCCTCCCTGCTCTGGAGACAGACCTTCCCCTCTGAAGGCCTGGGACAGACTGACCGCTCTCTCCCTGAGCAGTCTTTTATATGGCTGAGCCTGGCCCTGATTGGCTGTCCCCAATCTGGGCTCTGATTGGCTTGCAACAAGCCCTTCTCTTATTGGCTGCCGGGCTATGCAGGCACCTGGGCCTGCCGCAGCCCACACTCTCCGGGCATGGGGCAGCCGCCCCACCACACACCCTCCCCCTTAAGAACCCTCCGGGGGGGGGGGGGGTTCTGATCGGCCTAGTGGCCTAGAACCAGGAAATTAGCCCTCGTGCCAGGGCAACACGGCCTATGGGCCAAAGTCTAGGAAATTAGCCCTCCTCACAGGGCAACACAGCCTACTGGCCAAAGTCTAAGAAATTAGCCCTCGTCCCAGGGCAACATGGCCTAGGGGCCAAAGTCTAGGAAATTAGCCCTCGTCCCAGGGCAACATGGCCTAGGGGCCAAAGTCTAGGAAATTAGCCCTTGTCACAGGGCAACACGGCCTACTGGCCAAAGTCTAGGAACTTAGCCCTTGTCCCAGGGCAACACGGCCTATGGGCCAAAGTCTAGGAAATTAGCCCTCATCCCAGGGCAACACGACCTAGTCACTGTCTCAGCAGGGGGGGTCCCACCGAAACACGATGAGGCTTACCGGGTCCGACGTACCAGTCCATCACTCCCCTCGGGTTGCTTCCTACCAGTTCGGACGCTGGGCTGTCCCACAGGTCTCCTGATTCTCCACGGGGCTCGAGGTCCACCGCCTCTTCCGGTTCCTCCCACAGTGAGGCTCCACCCCGACCTGGAGAAGTCTCGGTTCCTGGCAGCTTCAGGAGTGCGGGCTGGTCCTCCACCGGAGCTTCCCGGATAGGTCTTTCTCCTGCGGCTGCCTGCCTAGGCTGGGCTACACTCTCTCCCTTCATACTCTCTGTGCACTTGGAGCATGCCAAGTACGAGCGGGGCGAGTCCTCTGCCGTCAGGGCTACCTGCCTGATGCCGCCGGAGTTGGGGTGGGGTGAGGCTGCCCCGTCGCAGACCTCCCCCTTTACTAAGGATCCCCTGTATTGGTCCGTTTCCTCGCCCTCCTCCCCCGGCCTGGAGAAGAAATCTACATTAGCATGGGCCTTACCTGGGCGACGGAACACGCAGAAGTCGTAGGGCTTGAGGGAGAGGTACCACCTCATAATTCTAGGGTTTGTGTCCTTCATACTGTGGATCCATCGTAAGGGTGTGTGGTCTGATCAACTTAAAACTATTCCCCAGCAGGTAGTAACGTAGGGCATCAATGGCCCACCGTACCGCTAGGGCCTCTTTCTCTTTCATCGAATAATGTTGTTCCCGGGGGAACAGCTTATGACTTAGGTATAGTACCGGATGTTCTTCCCCGTCTATTTCCTGGGATAGCACTGCTCCCAAGCCCGCTTCGGATGCGTCCGTTTGAAGTATAAATTCCTTCGTGAAGTCCGGGTGTCGTAGGACAGGTTCTCGAGTGAGCCGTTCCTTTAGTGTTGCAAAGGCTCTCTCGCATTGTTCGGACCACTGTACCTGTCGAGGCTGAGAGTTTTGTCAGGTCTGATAAGGGGGCGGCTATGGATGCAAACTCCGGCACGAAACGGCGGCAATACCCAGCCAATCCCAAAAACTGATGCACTTGCTTCTTTGTCTTGGGGACGGGTACGTCTTTGAGTGCTTGCACCTTGCTAATCAGGGGTGTTAGCTTCCCCCCTCCTACCGTGTATCCCAGGTATGTCACCTCTTCTTGCCCTAAGTGGCATTTTGCCGGGTTAGCTGTAAGGCCAGCCGCTCTGAGGGCCTGTAACACCCCTGCCAGATGGTGTAGGTGGCTCTCCCAGTTGAGGCTGTAAACCACAATATCATCTATATAGGCCGCCGCGTATTGGTTGTGGGATTGGAGGACCTTGTTCATCAAGCATTGGAATGTAGCCGCTGCTCCATGTAACCCGAATGGCATGGTTATGAATTGGAAGAGGCCGAAAGGGGTGGGGAAGGCCATCTTCGCACGGGAGTTTGGCATGAGGGGGATCTGCCAGTATCCTTTAGTTAGATCTATGGTTGACAGATACCTGGCTCCCCCGAGCCGCTCCAACAATTCGTCCACCCTCGGCATTGGGTATGCATCAAAGTGGGAGATGGCGTTGACCTTTCTGAAGTCTATGCAAAACCGGGTAGTCCCATCTGGCTTCGGGACTAAGACGATAGGGCTGCGCCATTCACTCGTCGATTCTTCCACCACCCCATCTTCAGCATCATCTCTAGTTCCTGCAGGACAGTATCCCACATTTTCTTGAGTAACGGTCGGTGATTGTCTCTCACCCTCTTCTCGGGGTTGGTGGCGATATGACGACTCATTAGAGTCGTTCGGCCCAGTCTGGCAGATAAAACATCCGGGAATTCCTCCACTAATCCTTGTAAGCATTCTCGCTGTCTGGGGTTGAGGCCTGACCCCAACGTGGCCGGCCTTGAGTCGGGAGTATCTCCCGCTAGGGGTCCAAGTTCCGAGTCTGGGGTGGACGGGCCAATAAATAGGGCTTCCCGAGTTTTCCAGGCCTTCAGAAGATTCATGTGGTAAATGCGAGTCTTCTTACGTCGCTCCGGTAGTCTGACTTCGTAGTCAACCGGCCCCACTCGTCGGATTACTTCGTAGGGGCCCTGCCATTTGGCCAGGAGTTTCGACTCCGCTGAGGGCAGTAAGAGCAGCACCCGATCGCCTGGGCCGAATTTCCTCCCTCTAGTCCCGCAGTTATAGAGGCGTTCCTGGCTTGCCTGGGCCCGTTCCAAGTTCTCCCGGGCAAAGGCCCCTAATGTTTGGAGTCGTTCCCGGAGGTGTAACACATATTGGGTGTTCCCGAGGACCTGCGTCTCCTGAGCTTCCCACTCCTCCTTCAGGAGGTCAAAGATCCACCTGGGCTGCCTTCCGTATAAGAGCTTGAAGGGTGAGAACCCCGTCGAGGCCTGTGGTACCTCTCTTATGGTGAATAATAAGGCTGGCAACAAGACATCCCAATGCAAAGGGTCCTTCTCTACAAACTTCCGCAGCATAGCTTTTAGAGTGCCGTTGAAACGTTCTACCAGGCCATCGGTCTGCGGATGGTACATCGACGTCCGGAGTGTTCGTATGTGGAGGAGGCGACACAGCTCTGCTATTAATTTGGAGGACATGTGCGTACCCTGATCAGTCAATATTTCCCCGGGTATCCCAACCCGGGCGAAAATCTTTACTAGTTCATTCGCAATAGTCGGTGCTGTCGCCGTCTTTAGGGGAACGGCTTCAGGATAGCGTGTTGCATAATCCATCACCACTAGGATAAAGCGGTTCCCTGTCCTACTCCTTTCGAGGGGGCCGACAAGGTCCATCCCAATCCGCTCGAAGGGTACACCAACGACCGGCATGGGTACCAGGGGTGCGCGGGCTACCCCTTTCGGCCCGGCTCGCTGGCATTCTGGGCAAGATGCGCAATAATCCCTCACCTCTTAGTGTATGCCCAGCCAGAAGAACCAGCGAGCCACCCTCTGTAGGGTCTTCTCGCGCCCCAGGTGTCCTGCCCAAGGGTTCGCATGGGCTAGTTGGAGGAGGCCGGACCGCAGTCTGTGGGGCACCAACAGCTGATGGAACGTCTCTTGTGTCTGGGGTTCCTGTGCTATGCGATACTGGCGGTCCCGCCATATTTCAAAACGGGGGCCCTGTGGAGGCCGTGGCATCAGGTCCCCCTCGATGTCCGGGTTGGTGGCCTGCTCCCAGGCTCTGCTTAGGGTTGGGTCTTCTCGCTGTTCCTGTAAGAAGTCCCCGTCCCACTCTAGTTCTGCTTGGGCATCCTCCACTGAATGGGGTCTGTCTCCGGGGTGATCCGCGGGGGCCTCCTTGGTTGTGGAGGTCCCCTCGCCGGGGTCACTCCTTGGTCTAGGCCCGAGCAGTCCCGCTCTAGGCACCTTAGTCCTGTCTGGTCGGGGTTCGGGCGGCTGGTACTTCAGGAGAACCTCCCCGAAGCCGGGCCAATTCCATCCCAGCACCACCGAGTAGGCCAGCCTGGGGGCCACTCCCACCTGGAGACCCTCCTCTCAGCAGCCTACTTCTATTTTCACCCAGGCTGTGGGGTACGGGTGGATGTGCCCATGTACACACTGTAAGTGGATCGGGGCCCCCGAAAGATTAAGGTTCGGGACCAGCCCCTCCCGTATGAGGGTTTGACTGCACCCCGAGTCCACGAGGGCATTTGTGGGGGTCCCCTCGACCCGGACAGGGACCACCAGCTTTCCTATCCCTCTCTTCCGAGCCCTTCGTCCGGCCACCCAGGCTTGCCTGTAGCTGCAGTCCATGAAGGGGCAATCCCATTGAAAATGTCCTTCTTGTCCGCACCCCCAGCATCTCTCTTGAGTCTCGGCCGGTCCTGGGCCTCCCCCAAGGGGGTCTGCTCGCTCCCGGGACTGTTGCTACCTCCAAGCCGTCACCTGGGGTGTCATGTGTCTGGGGTCGGGGTTGGGAGGCCTCGGAGGCGCGTGCCGGGTGCCTGCCGACGGTTCAGGGGGTCCCAACCCGCGGAGATTCCCCTTTTCTGTCCTGCCCTTGAGACCAAGGTTCCCTGCCGCTCAGGGTGGCGCCTCAGCCCCCTCGGCAGATAAGTAGTCCTCCATCAAGGCCACCGCTGCTGACAAGGTAGCCGGTCGATGTCATCGTACCCAGGCCCTTCCTCCCAGGGGCAGGATCTGGGTGAACTGTTCTAGGGCCACCATCTCCGCTGCCTGGGGTCCCATCAAGCCTTCCGGGTTCAACCACTTCCAGCAGTGGTCTCGGATGGATTGGGCCACGGCGTGGGGTCGGGCCCCCGGGGGGTACTGTTCCTTGCGGAGGCACTGGCGGTAGGTTTCCGGGCTAATGCCAGTATGATCCAAGATGGCCACCTTCACTCGGGTGTACTCAAAGGCTTCCCGGGGGTCAAGGCTACGGTAGGCGGTCTGAGCCTGTCCCATCAAATAGGGGGCTAGCAAGGTGGCCCAATGTTCTGAAGGCCACCGGGCAGCGGTCGCTACCCACTCGAATGTCACCAAGAACACCTCTGGGTCGTCTTCAGGCCTCATCTTAGTGAGGCATACCGGTAGTGCCCCCAAAGTATCCCCAAGTCCGGTCCCCATGGGTGTGGCAGGGGTGACTCCTGCCGGGCGTAATAGCACAGCCATCTGCTGTACCAGGTGTTCCTGCTGCGCCTGCTGCTGGGCAGCCAATTCCCGGAGGAGCTGCTGCTGATGCTTTTGGTGCTGAGTCATCAGCAGTTGCTGTTGGCTAGTCATCTGTTGCAGCATCTGTACCTGCTGCTGTTGCTGCGGGGCCGACTGCTCCTGTTGCTTTTCCAGCATTCACTTCAGGAGCTTCTCGGCCTCCATCTTGGGGGTCAGCGGGGTACTCCTGCTTCAACCCCCACACTCTGGACCCTTTTACAGGTCTGGATCAATGCCTGCATTCTCCACCACGTGTGACAGGTTGTGACTCACCACCGGGCGCCTCCTGCTGGTCTTCTCAGGGAATTGGTTCAATCCAGTAGAGCAACCCCTTCTGGTAGTGTCCCGTCTGTCGTCCCGCCTTTGGTTGGCGTGTGGACCCGCGTTGCTCCCGACGCACGGTGTCCTCTTCTGGAACACTGTCCTCCGACAGTGTCCCTCTGTCCATTCACACCCCCTTCCGAGGGCTGGGTGATCAACAGTTCTACACCTCCAAGTCCAATCCCTACAGCCCGGGATCTGGTGTAGTTTCTGCTGGCCACTCCCTGCGGCCTATGGCTGGGTGTGCTGCCAAGGGGAAAAAGGGGGGAACCCAGGCCCACCCACCACTCTGAGTCCTGGTCCAGAGGCCCTCTAGCAACAGCCTCGCTGTCATCTTTCTCTGTCCTCATCTGTCTGTCCCTCTGGACCGCTTCCCCAATGGCCCTTCTCATCCGGTAGGCCCTTTCCTTCAAGGCCTGCCGCCGGGCAGGCTATGGAGTAGGGCCTTCTCCCGCTCTCCAAGGCTGGCCTGCACTGCGCTGTCCATGGTGCTGGCCTCCCTGCTCTGGAGACAGACCTTCCCCTCTGAAGGCCTGGGACAGACTGACTGCTCTCTCCCTGAGCAGTCTTTTATATGGCTGAGCCTGGCCCTGATTGGCTGTCCCCAATCTGGGCTCTGATTGGCTTGCAACAAGCCCTTCTCTTATTGGCTGCTGGGCTATGCAGGCACCCGGGCCTGCCACAGCCCACACTCTCCGGGCATGGGGCAGCCGCCCCACCACACTCCCCCACTGCAACTTGAGACTATTACTCCTTGTTCTGTCATCAGGTACCACTGAGAACAGTCTAGATACATCCTCTTTGGAACCTCCTTTCAGGTAGTTGAAAGCAGCTATCAAATCCACCCTCATTCTTCTCTTCTGCAGACTAAACAATCCCAGTTCCCTCAGCCTCTCCCCATAAGTCATGTGCTCCAGCCCCCTAATCATTTTTGTTGCCCTCCACTGGACTCTTTCCAATTTTTCCGCATCCTTCTTGTAGTGTGAGGCCCAAAACTGGACACAGTACTCCAGGTGAGGCCTCACCAATGTCGAATAGAGGGGAAAGATCACGTCCCTTGATCTGCTGGCAATGCCTCTACTTATACAGCCCAAAATGCCATTAGCCTTCTTGGCAACAAGGGCACACTGTTGACTCATATCCAGCTTCTCATCCACTGTAACCCCTAAGTCCTTTTCTGCAGAACTGCTGCCTAGCCATTCGGTCCCTAGTCTGTAACAGTGCATGGGATTCTTCCGTCCTAAGTGCAGGACTCTGCACTTGTCCTTGTTGAACCTCATCAGGTTTGTTTTGGCCCAATCCTCTAATTTGTCTAAGTCCCTCTGTATCCTATCCCTACCCTCCAGTGTATCTACCACTCCTCCTAGCTTAGTGTCATCTGCAAACTTGCTGAGAGTGCAGTCCACCCATCCTCCAGATCATTAATGAAGATATTGAACAAAACCGGCCCCAGAACCGACCCTTGGGGACTCCACTTGAAACCGGCTGCCAACTAGACATGGAGCCGTTGATCACTACTCATTGAGCCCGACAATCTAGCCAGCTTTCTATCCACCTTATAGTCCATTCATCCAGCCCATACTTTTTTAACTTGCTGGCAAGAATACTGAAATCCCTGATGATAAGAGAGTTCCTACCCTGTTTGCAAAATTAACTGGTAAAGCTCGAAATATATTCAATGGAATTACTAATGAAGATGCTTTAGACTATTGTACACTTAAAGATAGTCTTTTGTGAAGTTTTCAGATTACCCCCAAATGATATAGAATTAAATTTAGGAATCTTAAAGGGGCTATTGGAATGAGTAATGGAGAATGTGTAAACCAAATGAAATATTTGTTGGGGAAATGGGTGAGGGGTAAAGAGGTGGCAAGTTTTGAAGGACTGCTTGGTCTTGTTGCTCAAGAGCATTTCTTAAGCATATGTAAGGCCGAAGTAAAGCAATGCCTATGGGATAAAAACGTAAAGACTGTGGATGAGATGACTTTTTTAGCTGATGCCTTTGAACAGACTCAGGCATCTATTGAGGGCAGGCCACAGAAAGAGGGGTTTAAAACTGGTGGGAAGGGAGGATCCCATTTTGCCCATGGGAACAGAGAAGGGGGTTGGGAGCCTAAACATTCTCCTCCCCAAAAACATCCCTCTATTGGTAACTCACATCCCAAATCTCCTGTAAAGGCACAAGAGCCCAAAAGGTGCTATCAGTGTAATTCCACTGATCACCTAAGGAATAAATGCCCTGTGCTAGGGGCAATCGGGCAACCAATAGCTCATGTTAGTTCTGCTGTCCTCAACACAGAACCCCCTCAGGCAATCAAAACCTATCATATTGGTTTTGTGAGATTAGCCTCTGCAGAATGAAATATGGTGCATGTTAAGTCTGTCCAAATTAATGGCAGGGAGTACTTGGGACAGAAGGATATGGGGCCCAGATCTCTCTGGTTAAGCAGAGTGTGGTCCCAAAGGCCAATATGTTACCTGGCCAAATGGCAGAGATTGTGGGGGTGGGCGAAAGCAGATTCCTCATACCACTAGCTAAAATTCATGTGGTGTGGGAACGTTTGGAAAGTGTTTTGACTGTGGGGTAATGGAACACCTCCTAGTTGACCTGCTTCTTGGTAATGATTTTTTCTGTGTAGCTCAGATTAAAATATTTGCCTGCAGCAGGAGGGGATTTTATGCTGGGACCCTCAAGGGAAAGGGTAAGGTCTCAGGAACTGCTGAGAGAATGGGAGAGAGTCTCCTTGATTCTTCTGCAGCAGGGGGAAGCCACATGCTTCAGGTGGGAGGGTGGTTGAGACCAACTGCTACACTGCAGCTTGAGGCAACACCAAATCAGGAAGAGATGGGAGTGTAATGCCTGCCAGGGAAAGAATTGTCCTGGTTGTTATCTGCCAGCAGGTTGCAGCTGAACCAGAGACAGAGCCGGCTCTAGGGAGCATAGAGAAATGTGTCCCAGAGGGGAGTCCAGAGAAGGGGCAGGGATTTTGTGACTCTATAACACAGGGAAGCAGTGTGCTTCCAAGTATGGGAGGGGCTGAGACTAGCTCCTTTCCAGCAGAAGGCAACATGCCCTCAGGCACAGGGGCAGTAGAGGTGTTGTCAGTGATTAAGGCAATTGTTCCAGTTGTTAGCTGGCAGAGTTTTGCAGATGAACAAGGGATAGAACCGTTCCAAGGGAGCACAGATAAATGTGTTTTAGGAGGGGCCCCAGAGGAGGAAACTGGGGAAGGAATAGTGGGGGTACAAGAATGTCTCCTCCATACGTAGAGAGGTCATCCTAATTGCATCAAACATCTATGGCTCCCTTGCGGGGGAAGGAGGCGGGGTGAGGGGGCGTAGGAATGAGTGATTACAGACATCCAGTGGGTTGTGAAGGGAGGGTCAGCATTGTTCGAAGAGCTGAGTTACTGGGCGGGCACTGACCATATAAGCTGAGCTAAGTGATCAGGTATTGACAGAAACTATGTCCTTGCTTCTCAGCAGTTTCTGTCTTTTCTGCTCGCTGAATTTTAACTCCTTCATGACACCTTGGTCAGTTTGGGTCTACAATGCTCATCTGACCCTGAAGTGGAGGCGGGGGCAAAGCCAAGAGGGAAGAAAGGACATGATAAAAGGGAGAGACATTTGCCATGCTGGCTCTTTTCCACCTCCATCTACAGACACAGCCACCAAGCGACTGAAGCGCTGATCAAAGGGGAAAGACCGGCTGAAGGGTAACCAGCCAGCCTGTGGTGAGAAGCATCTAAATTTGTAAGGGCATTGAAAGTGTTAAGATCTGCTTAGAATGTATTTTGCTTTTATTTCATTTGACCAAATCGGACTTGTTGTGCTTTGACTTATAATCACTTAAAATCTATCTTTATAGTTAATACATCTATTTGTTTATTCTACCTGAAGCAGTGTGTTTGGTTTGAAGCATGTCAGAGACTTCCCTGGTGCATATCAATTTCTTTGTTAAATTGACAAACCCATATAAGCTTGCAGCATCCAGCAGGCATAATCGGACACTGCAAGACAGAGGTTCCTAGGGTTGTGTCTGGGACTGTAGATATTGGCTAGTGTCATTCAGTTGCACAATCCAAGGAGCAGCTCACATGCTAGAGCAGGGGTTCTCAAACTGGGGGTTGGGACCACTCAGGGGGTCACAAGGTTATTACAGGGGGGGTCACGAGCTGTCAGCCTCCACCCCACTTTGCATCCAGCATTTATAATGGTGTTAAATAAATTAAAAACACTTTTTAACATATTTAACACCACTAAGGGGTGTCGCACTCAGAGGCTTCCTATGTGAAAGGGGTCACCAGTAGAAAAGTTTGAGAATCACTGTGCTAGAGGCTGTGGGGGAACAATCTGAGAGTGGGGGTTCTCACAGCAGAGCAGGGTAACGCTGGCTCCCAAAGTCAAGGATTGGAGTGACCTAGCAGACCACTGGTCCAGATAACACCAGGAGACCATCACAGCATTATTATCCCCATTTGTGGGGAAACTGAGGCACAGAACGAGAACATGATTTGCCCAGTGCCACTAAGCGGGTCAGCAGCACACTGAAGAACAGAGCCCAGGCCTCCTGAATCTTAACCCAGTGCTCCATCTGTTAGGTCAGACAAACACTGGAAATTTATTTCTTACCACAAAAGGAGTGAAACAATCTAGACCCATCTCATTAACCAGGCAGCCTCTTTACTGATTCTACAGTCACTAACCCCAATGTGCACTCACCTGAAATCAGGACTCTGGACTCACTTGCTGCCTTTAGCATGTTTGGTGATTATTTCATCATCTGATCCTGGTTCTATGTTAATTTAACTTACAATAGTGTAGGTTCCAGCAGGTGTCTTTTTGTTGATGGTGGTCGGCTTTTTTGTTCTGCTTTGTCCTTTACTATCTAGCCAGAGCACCTGGGCTCAGGGAACCATCCCTACAACTTCCAGGTGAGGACAATCCCTTGGCTTGCATAGTCCTCCAGGAAAATGGAAGACTCACCACCCCTCGCTACAAAAACAGACCTGCCTAGGAAGGGGGAATCCCTGTCCATGTGCACTCTCCCCCTTTCAATTTCTTATAATAAAACTGTCTCTGGCTTGTTGCTAACAAACACAGAGTGAGGACTTTGTTTTCTTCCACAATTTGGTGCCGTGACTTGGATGGCAATGCCTGGTTGAGACAGTGGCAATTAGAATCATAGAATCATAAAATATCAGGGTTGGAAGGGACCTCAGGAGGTCATCTAGTCCAACCCCCTGATCAAAGCAGGACCAATCCCCATCTAAATCATCCCAGCCAGGACTTTGTCAAGCCTGACCTTAAAAACCTCTAAGGAAGGTGTCAAGGCTGCTTCCCTACTTTGAACTTTAGGGTACAAATGTGGGGGCCTGCATGAAAACTTCT